>NC_090796.1:9185000-9417500 GCF_040054535.1 Antennarius striatus | reverse complement strand
TCACTACCAAAGCTTCTGGCTAGAATTGTGCAACTTTGCTTTGCTGCTTGCAACTTTCCAGCAGAACAGCATTTGTCCACTTATGTGATCTTTGCTGTCATCACAAACTGAGGAGAAACCCACAACAGGTGAGGCTTTATTTATGTGTAAAGCTGTCAAAACACACAAGCATATACAAAATGACTGCTCTTTTTTCACTTGTACTTACAATTATCTTAGACGTCTGACATGCACTTCCAGTTTTGCTTCATTCAAAAGTCTTTACAGGTGTAAGCACATTACTGTAGGAGATCATTTTTATTTCAAATCCAGTGCGGCGCCAGCTCAGCAGACAAAATTGTTGTTAAATTTCACATGTCACATTTTATCCAGCCTTCTCTTTCATTCCCTCAATTGCTGTCCTTCGCTTCACATTGGTGAACAGCAATGCAAAGTTTACAACATATGTTGACACGCAGACCATGCAGAAATCCCCCAGAACAAAGGCCAGAATTGATGCAAGGTAGATGGAACCAGCAACTGACACCCAGGAGGAAAACACTAAAAACAGTGCAGCTCTTTTGGATACAGACAGTCCTGCAATAAACACAAACAATCCATCAATAAAAAACAAGAAACAGGAAATATTTGATAAACATGCTATATCTGATTAAATTTAATTTAAAGATGAAGTAATACAGAATTTAGCCTAAATACTGCGCCAGCCAATTTGAAGTATTTTGGCTAGAAACATCAGGCAGTAGTCTGTAATTTGAAGAAGACAATAGTAGATGTACCAAGGCCCATCTGCAGAGAATAAAATATGATGCCGAGCACACTGTTGGGCTGGTTCAGAGGGCTGTCTTGGGCAACAACGAACTGGAGCAAACCAAAGCCACGTCCCCATCTGCCACAAAAAATCCCAGAGAAACATGTCAGAACAACACATTTTGACAGAAAATAAAGTTAGAGTAAAGGTTGAAAACTGTAAGAACTACAAAATTCTACAAGATGAAAGTGAAGATGATGATGATGATAGTAATAGTAAGAATAATCAATTCAATTCAAAAATCTTTATTTGTCCTCAGAGGCAATTAGAGGCACATAGAGCAGCATTGGTACAAAAGGACATGCAGAGTGAAAAGAGCAAAAATCAGACTCAGAAAACCAACACTATCACTAAAATATACAATGAACAGAAATGTACAATATAAAAAAGTAGTGCAATGAGATAATTATATAAAAAAACAGCAGCACTATAAAACTATAAAGATATCCGTCAGAAACGTTTCTTTATTGTGGCAGCATTATGTGTGTTGTAATACACAGCGTAAACAATGTAAAAGTAACAGTGTAAACATAAACAGTGTAAAAATAAACGGTGCAAACATAAACATATACGCATTTACAGTTAACCACAGAAACTCTAGAGAGAATGTCACAGGAATGTCACTTTTTTTTTTTAATGTGTGGTGGTAAAGTTTTATAGTCTTAGTGAAGTATTTTTGTTGGACTTTAACACGTGGCAGTGAACTGGGCCGGACCTGCAACGAACACTAACATCTTACAAGCCAACCTTAGAACCTGGAAGATTCGGTCGTTACTCGGGAATACATTGAGGTCTGGTCCGGACGATTCAGCCGACAAACCTAGGTGTGGAATTCAGGGACATACCTGGAGGTAAAAACTTTGGAGCAGCTCACTGACTCCCCCAGATCGCACAGCGCCCTGTAATCTGGGTTTCTCTCTCGGGACAGCTCGACGTGAAGCGCGTAAACAGACAGAAATAAACCGAAAATGCACAGAAATATGCGTGCTTTTCGCTCCCATTTCGGAAATGCCATTACTGTTTGAGGGTACACTTGTAGGACACCTGCAAATTAATTTATAGGACTCCTGCGATCTTAGATGAATTATACCGGTCTGATCCCGGTTGTTTCCTCACCAAAGTTCACTTTGGGCGACGTGTTAAAAGTCAGATTCTTGCATTTGATTGGCCTGCTGTATTTCTGGTCGCTGTCTCTGATTGGATAGCAGGGATCCAGCTTTTGAGACAGCCAGAGAAATATTTACTCCGGACTTCAGGTTTACAGGGAAATGCTAAATTCTTCACCGTTCATGACGTACAGTACACACAACATAACCCTCAATATGGTACGCAATTTCTGCACAAACCGATGTTTGAACGCATGCCTAATGTGCCTCATCATTTATGGAAGAAGGCAGTATTGTAACTGATAAGTGGTTACTATGCACACTACTTATTATCACAACTGTAAATAGATAGATAGATAGATAGATAGATAGATAGATAGATAGATAGATAGATAGATAGATAGATAGATAGATAGATAGATAGATAGATAGATAGATAGATAGATAGATAGATACTTTATTAATCCCGGAGGAAATTGCATATATCCACTGCTCAGGCATTACTTAACAAATAATACTGGATAAACACCAGGAGAAAAGGAAACACTGACATCACAGGACATACCACAAGACATACATTACACTAACAGACAGGCACATGCAGCACTAACAGGACTTATATACTAAACTATAACTAAAATTATAAACAGTATAAAATTTAAAAATATTACAGTATTAAAATATAAACAGTATAAAATAAAATCTAAACAGTATAAAATTGAATTAAAATATAAAAACAGTATAAAAATAAATAAATAAATTTTATATATATATATATATATATATATATATATATATATATATATACAACAGTATAAAATTAAATTTAAATTAAATTAAATTAAATCCATTTTCAACCCCGTGCTGACCTCGCCACCTCCCCCCCGCTCCTCCTGAGAGAGTCATTGTACCCCCTGATGGCACGGGGCACGAAGGAGGACCTCAGCCTCTCTGTGGAGGCGCTGTGTGACAGCAGTCTGCCGCTGAAGGTGCTTCTCTGCTGGGAGAAGGTGGTGTGTAGGGGGTGCCTGGTGTTGTTCATGATGGCCTTAATTTTAGACATGGTCCTGCTCTCCAGAAGCATATCCACAGAGTCCAGGCTCAGCCCGACCACTGAGCCCGCTCTGCGGATGAGTCTGTTCAGACGGTCCATATCTCTTTTCCTGGCCCCCCCACCCCAACACACAATGGCGTATGACAGCACACTGGAGACTACGGACTGATAGAACATGAAAAGGAGCTTAGGACAGATGTTGAAGGAGGCCAGCCTCCTTAGGAAGTACATCCTGCTCTGCCCCTTCTTGTACACACAGTTGGAGTTGAGTGACCAGTCCAGTCTGCTGTCTAGCTGCAGTCCCAGGTACTTATAGTTTTCTACCACCTCCACCTCACTGCCATTGATGATCACCGGCTGTGGAGAGGGAGGTGCCCGCCGGAAATCCAGAACCATCTCCTTTGTCTTGGAGACGTTGAGCTGGAGCTGGTTCTGTTGGCACCACTCCACGAAGTCAGCCACCAATGCCCTGTACCCCCCCTCATCACCCTCCCGGATACATGCCACTATCGCGGTGTCATCGGAGTACTTCTGTATGTGGCATGTATCCGAGTTGTGCTTGAAGTCTGATGTGTAGAGGGTGAAGAGAATGGGGGATAGAACGGTCCCCTGTGGCGCCCCCGTGCTGCTGGTCACCATAGAAGACAAGCAGTCCCCCATACGGACGTACTGGGGTCTGTCCGTTAGGTAGTCCGTAATCCAGCTCACGAGGTAGGGGTCCACAGCCATGGAGGTCAGTTTATCCTGCAGGAGCTGGGGCTGGATGGTGTTGAAGGCACTCGAAAAGTCGAAGAAGAGCACTCTGACGGCACAGCCCCCGGCGTCCAGGTAGGAGAGTGTGCGGTGGAGGAGGTACATGACAGCATCGTCAACCCCAACCTTGGCCTGATAGGCAAACTGGAGAGGGTCCATAGCACCCTGCACCTGTGGACGCATGAGCTCCAGGACCAGTCGCTCTAGGGTCTTCATTACGTGGGAGGTAAGAGCGACCGGTCTGTGGTCGTTGAGCTCAGTAGGGCGTCCTTTCTTGGGTACAGGGACAATGCAGGAGGTCTTCCACAGTGACGGGACCCTCCCCAGCCGCAGACTGAGGTTGAACAATTGTTGCAGGGGGTCCCCTAGTTCCGAAGCACAGGCTCGGAGGAGTCTTGGGGAGACCTTATCTGGTCCAGCCGCCTTGTAGGGACGGAGCCTCCCGTGGAGGGAGGGCTATTGGAGGGCTAAATGGAGGGCTATTCTTAATTACTTTATAATTATATATATATATATATATATATATATATATATATATATATATATATATATATATATATATATCTTATAAAAAAATATTTTTATTGCTTTTTACGCCTGCGTTATGAGGGGTTAGTGTATCGAGTTCTTTTTAGACATTAGTTGTATACCATTTATTCTTTCAATTTCTTCTTTCTTCATTCAGTCTTCATCCACTTATCCGAATCCGGGACACGGGTATGAGCTGGAGTCTGTCCCAGCTGACGTCGGGCTGGAGGGTGGGGTACTGTCCATTCTTAACAAGTCCCCAATTCATTCAGACAAACATTCACTCACAGTCATACCTACAGTTGGTTTAGCGTGACCAATTCTAGATATCATATAACAAATACCATGAAACATATAAAAAAATACATTATATACAAAAAGAAAATATATGAAGGTTTAAATCCAGACAATTTTTTTTTCTATTCATTTTTTTTTTTGACCGAGCAAAGACATAATTGATGAGAACCTGCCTCTATCCTCCCCGCTTCGACGTTCGCTGATCCTATTGGATGATTCTGGTTTTTGGGCGGGTCATCCTCTGCTCCTATTGGTCTAGGACATGACACTCAGCGTCAACACGGAACCGTGCGAGGAAGCAGCTGACAAAAACAAGACACCCGGACGACTACAGGATTAAAAACACCACCACGGATGTTGTGGTCGGTTCATAAGGTGACAATCAAGCCAGTTATTTGAAATCTGAATGAGTTTTTCCCCCGTTTGGTTTTATAACCCGAGAAAGACATGCTTTTACTATGTACGTTCCTAGAAAGCCTGAGCTCCAGGTAACAACGTTAGCTTACGCCCCTGTGGTAAGTGTGGGGAATGCTGCGTGTGATTTGTAAAAGCTGGCGAAATAATGCCTTTATATCAACGAAAGGGAAGATCACCATTTACTTGTTCCGTGTCTATTTATTTCTTAGCAGATCACAGAATAATTTGAGAGGTATTTTAAGTGAAAGCCACAGTTTTTGGCCATCTCATTTACGGGCCTTGCGTTTTTGTAGTTGCTAGTGACGCTTTGTTTTCTCTTCATCTGTTTTAATGTTAATTACCTATAATAATTCCAGGTTGTGTATAAACGATTACAAACCATAACCTTACTGTATTTCTGTATTTTTGTACCTACGCAGTCCATGCTTGACCACCTGAAGCAACACCCCACCTGTGCGGTGTTAGGTATCTACAGGGGGCGGGTAGCAATTGTGTTTGACTCTTCATTAGCAGATAGTATTAATCCGTAGTTTTGTAAGCATGTTTTAAATGAAGCTGAGGATATTAAAGAGTCACTAATAGTTATTTATGTGCAATATTTCTTATTATGTAAAAAATTTAATATTTTAGACAGTTGGAAACAATTGTTCAACATTGCTGAAAATTGACTGAGTTATTTGACTGTCAAAATACTTATTTATACTATTACATTTGACGTGTTATCAATAGTGTAAAAAATCCCTTTGATAGTGTGTTAATTATTTGAACTTTATTACCCAACCCTACTTGTGTCAAATAAAAGACAAAAACATCATTAAATATATACAATAGTACATGTAGAAAAGAAATTTAACTGCATACGCACGGCAATGAATAAATATCACATTGCTGTTTTTGATTCTTTGCAGAAAAATGTCATCTGAGGAGAGTGGGGAAGGTAAAAATGGTCAGCCTACGGCCATGTCTCAAAGAATGGCCACTGTTAAAAATGGAGAAACCCAGGTCCAACCTGGTGTCCCACCAGCAGAAGGCACCACAGACACCAGCACGACAGCAAAAAACTTGGCTTTGCTTAAAGCGCACTCTCTGAATGTGAAGTTTGATGTCGGTGAGGAATACGATGTTATAGAAACCATTGGCACAGGGGCTTACGGCGTTGTTTCATCTGCCAGGAGACGGGACAACGGTAGGGATGATTTCACAAACAGATAGCTCAGTGTGTGTTTACTGCAATCCTCAATGCTAAAACTGGAAATTCCGTTGTACACCTTACCCTGTTGTGCATTTTAAAAAATGTTTTCTTAATTTCATAGGCCAGCAGGTGGCGATAAAGAAGATCTCCAATGCATTTGAGGTGGTGACAAATGCCAAAAGGACATTGAGAGAGTTGAAAATTCTCAAGCACTTCAAACATGACAACATAATTGCTATCAAAGATATCCTGCAGCCTAACCTTCCTCACTCTGCCTTCAAGTCGGTGTATGTATGAAATACTCTTGCAAAGGAATGAAGTTCCTTTGCAAAATAGTTTTTTCCATGCAAAATAGTTTGTTTCTGAGGACCATCAACCATATCTGTTACTCGTGGAATAAGGTATTTTATAACTTCTTGTGTTTGCAGGTATGTGGTGTTGGACCTGATGGAAAGTGACTTGCACCAGATCATACACTCTGCCCAAACACTGACCTCAGAGCACACCCGCTACTTTCTGTACCAGCTCCTGCGTGGCCTCAAGTATGTGCATTCTGCCAACGTCATCCACCGTGACCTCAAACCCTCCAACCTGTTGGTGAATGAAAACTGTGAGCTGAAAATCGGTGATTTTGGCATGGCAAGGGGTCTGAGTTCACACCCCGAAGAGTCTCATTCTTTCATGACAGAATATGTGGCAACTCGATGGTACCGTGCTCCTGAACTCCTACTGTCTTTAAATCATTATAGCTTGGCCATTGACTTGTGGTCTGTGGGCTGCATCTTTGCAGAAATGTTGGGGCGCAAGCAGCTTTTTCCTGGGAAGCATTATGTCCACCAGCTCCAGCTCATTTTGTCTGTGTTAGGAACTCCTCCTGAGATGTTGATTGGCGCTATACGGGCTGATAGAGTACGCTCCTATGTCCAGAGTCTTCCGTCACGGTCGGCAGTGCCTTTGGCCAAACTGTATCCACAAGCTGAACCAGAAGCTTTGGACTTGCTGGCGGCCATGTTGCGCTTTGACCCTCGTGAAAGAATTAGTGTAACTCAAGCCCTGGAGCATCCGTACCTGACCAAATATCATGACCCAGATGATGAGCCACTTTGTGTGCCAGCATTTGACTTTGAGTTTGACAAGCTTCCAATGAACAAGGAACAAATTAAAGAGGCAATACTGATGGAAATCCAGGATTTTCATCAAAATAAGCAGACCTGTCGCCAACGACTGCAGTTCAGACCTTTGGTGAGGGAGAACGGTAGAACTCCAGCACAAAGCGGTATCCAGTGCAATGCCCAGTCTTCCAATGTTAACTTGAATGAATCAACATTGGGTCCAATGGGAGGACACCCACAAGCAGCACAAGTGAAATCCCAGCAGCAAGAAGAACGCACACCAGCAGATGCAAACCATACATTTACACATCAGATGCAAACCTTCAATAAGTCTGCATCCCTTTTAGAAGATGTCCCATCTCATGTGACCCATAATCTGCCTCTGCTTTCGAAAAGCGAGAGTGGCCCAGTTGATGTGGACATGCCTAGTGCCAACTCAGATAGTGGTCAGCCGGAAACTATAGATTTAACAACACCAGTGTCTAGTCAGAACACTTCATCAGAAACAATGAGAGACAGTGAAGTACAAGAGCAGCTAACCAGCAGTCAGGCTCCTCTGACTCAACCCACCCAGAGCCAGTCTGTGACCCAAGCTCACCAATCCATTCTTACGACAGCACATACCATGACCCCCCTACCCGCCACTGTGCCTTCCCTTTTTCTATCTGTGGCACAGGCCCAGTCATTGTCTCAGTCCCTTTCACAATCTCTGACCAAGACTGCCAGGCCTCCTACGGGTGCAGGAGAAGGAACCAGAAAAGATGGAGCCATTTCAGAGGACACCAAAGCTGCACTTAAAGCAGCTTTACTAAAATCAGCTCTCAGAAATAAAGCTAGGGGTGGTGAGTTGTTTTCCACGTCTTCCGATTTTTCATTCTTCAATTGCCTTCATCATAATTCGATATCTTTGTTGCAGATGGGGGCACCTCTGCTGTGGGAATTGACGTCTGTGCAGGAGGCGGTTTATCATCCTCCCTGTCTTCTGCTGCAGAACATCGTCGGCCTGTCACGGCACAGGAGCGTCAACGAGAAAGAGAGGAGAAAAGAAGGAAAAGGCAGGAACGGGCAAGAGAGAGGGAGAGGAAAATGAAGGAAAAGGAGAGAAGGGAGGGAAAGCAGGGGGACTCGCTGGGTGGAGTTTTGCTGAGCGACAACGACAAAAGCCTTTTGCAGCGTTGGACAAAGATGATGGACAGAGGCAATGAGAAATCTCAGATTCCTAATGATGATGGAGCAAGTAAGGACTGTAGTGTGAACTTACACCAGTGTTTAGCTCTGGCTGATAACACTCAAGGAGCACTGAACAATATTATAAACAAAGAGGCAAGGAAGTTTCAATCTAATGAACAGATAATTACTCAAATTAAAGATAACCAGCAGGGCATGTTTCAAACTCCCAGCGCCCAGCAGCCACTGCTTTTCTCCCTGAGCCAGAGGAAGCCTCCAGCAGATATGGTTGTGGCTGCAAACGGAGGTTTAGATGTGATGACTGTCACTAGTGGCTTTGTTAAGAACAACATCCTCAAACCTCAGAGCGGAGGCAATGAACGTGGTTTCAGCTGTGTGGGGAACTGGAGTAGGGAGCAATTAGAGACAAAGCCACAACGACCACAACCAAACAAAAAACCACAGCCCTCCATGTCAAGTTTTCTCCAGCCGCAGCTCCAGCCTCAGTGTCAGCCTGACCCTCAGCCTCAACCGAATGTGGCTATCAGAGGTCAAAATAATCAGTCTAACACCTCCACTGCAGTTGCTGGGCAGACAGAGAAGTTGTGTTCCTCTGGAGGAGACAAATCTGGACCACAGCCCACAAACCCTCTCTGTGGGGTTTTAGGAGTGTCGTCACAGCCTCATCCTAGTTTAGGATTCACAGATACTGGACAGCAGGGGCCCTCCATAGCACCTGATATCCACACAGTAACACTACAGCTCTCCAAGTCACAGGTGTGCCTCCAGTTTCATTTGCTACTTTGGGATTTTCTTAAATATTCTTTTCACTTCTCACAGGTAGCATTTTACCAAAGAAGCTACCATGCCTGACAAAAGTATGAACAAAGTTTCCTATTAAATGTAACTGCAAGCTGTGTCCAGACTAGTTCTGTATATACCAGGCTTAAAATTCACAATCTAATTGCCTAGATCTAATCTTAAATGTACAAATTTCAGTTGACCAAATATTCTCCATTTTTTCCCGTCAGGTAGAGGATGTTTTACCTCCAGTATTCTCCGTCACCCCTAAAGGCAGCGGGGCTGGGTACGGCGTGGGCTTTGACCTGGATGACCTTCTCAACCAATCTCTCACAGATCTGCAACACTGTGACCGGGACAGGTAGGGTTCATTTACATACGGCCTTGGTTGAAAAGACTGTTTAACTGATGAAAAAATTCCTGATACCTGACAAACTAGACTTTGATTTGTAGAGCTTCATGTATTCATGTCAGACAATTATCTCAATTCTGTGGATTTGGTAGTTGTTTTTTTTTACAAGACATTTTAGTGCAAGAGATGCAAGTCAAAATCCACAGTCTGAGGCTAATACAGAGCTGCAGGACTCACGTTGAGATAAGTGGATACAGTTACAAAATAAACACTCTGTTAATCAGTTACCAGATTTTTTTAAAAAATCAGCTTTATTTGGTTTAACAATCTCAGCAGTGTTGTGTAGACAGTTTTATGTTGGCATGTGATCCAGGAAAAAAATTTCCATTGCAAAGGTATAAAAAGTTGAGAAATAATTGTCATTTTTCAATTACAATATAATTAGATTCTGTTAGACTATTTCATTGAAATACAATCAATGATTAAATTTTGATAAATGCACTTTAAATGGTTTGTGGTTAGATAGCTTTGACCAAACACTAAAAAACGAATGAAATTTGAACTGATATTTCTCATGTCAGTTCAATAGATCATAGGTCCTCCCCAAACATGATTTTAGATATAGAATTAGGTTTGTTGTGGATAAACAGTATGTACAGGACATTTATTTGCTATATATAACATTTTTTTTTGCTGTTGTTCAGTAAAATACAACTCACTTTCCCTCATTTTAAAAAATCATCCTCATAAGTTAAACTAATGGACACAGATGTTACAAAAAGGACAATGCTCAGCATTTTTCACAGTTCAGAGATACTTACAAGATTGTAAATGTGGAAAACGCATCTACTACTCTTTACAGTTAAAATAAAACATTGATAGGAAACAAATTGTGTAGATTTGGTGTAAGGAACTTAAAAAAAACCCTGATTTTCTGCATTGGACCTCTATTGTGTTCTGTAATGAAAGACAGTCACTCACAATGCCATTTATATTTTTCTTCCTCAGTTACGACTCGGCCCCTCTCTCAGCATCCCTCTTATCTGATTGGAGTGAGGTTCACCGCATGACTCCAGCTGATCTGGAATCACTGCAGCAGGAGCTGCAGCTCGGCTCTCCCATGATCCTCTCTGATACCATTCCTTCTGATGCCTGACGCTCCCTCCCTGGGATTTATAAGATAACACTTGGATTTGTGTAACTGTTCTTTTTTTAGCATATAAATCTTGACAGATCAAGGTAATTTAAAAGCTTGTTTTTTTGTAATTGGCACTAAAAAGCAGTCTCTTTTACCATTAAGACATTTCTTTATAGTAAAGAAAGCTGTGTCATCACCTGTCTCTTCTTCAATAATGACTCAAAATTACCTTAAAACTTTAAGACATGCTTAAAGTAAGAATTCAATAATTAGCATTTCTGATGTCTACAAATGGAAAAAAAAGATTTCATGATACCTTTAAAGCATCACTGAAGTTTGAGTACCCACAAGAAGATATCCAACCCCAAATATCAGATGTTGAACTGAGCACTGATTTGATTTTAAGAATGAAAGTAACAATTTAATTCAAATACAAAACGCAGTTTATTTAACTCATTCTTTTTTAAAATACAACCTACAAACTACTTTGAATCGATGCTCATAAAGGACGAATTTTTAAAAAGCATAGTTATATTACATTGCATCAATATTTCTTCACGTACAATTCAGGCACTCTTTTCTAGTTTTAATTTTGCAAATGCAATTGATCTTAACTGATTTGGCATCGCACTTCAAAATTTTCTGTCTTATCAGTGAAATAGGATCACTAGAGTTGACAGACAACTGTACAGCACAGCAGTCATCTCATACCAGTTCCGATTAGCTCTCCCAAACAGCTGGATCCCGGGCACAGTGCTTTTGATGAAGTCTGAGTAGCTGGTAAGTCTGGTATAAACACCTGGTTGATTTTCACGAGCACAGTCCAGTCCGAAGCTCACCACCCCAGCCTGCACCCAGGTCCCATTTACCATCTTGCAGACGAGGGGTCCTCCTGAATCACCCTGAAAAGATGACACAAACACACATTCAACCTCAACCACTCTGAGGTACTAAAATGAAAGCGTTCCAACCTAGATGATGGATTGCAGCATGGTTTCAGTTTGAGTCGTGCTTACTGTTTGATTCTTCTATGCAAGTGAGTGGTGTTCCATGTAAACAAAGCAATGTAAAACAGCTGAGCCAATAGTACCTGGCAGGAGTCCTTGCCGCCCTCCTGGAGTCCAGCACAGATCATGTCAAACAGGATGTCCACCTGTTCGACTGGGTTCAACTGGTACATCGCCTGGCATGAACTCTGGGAAATGATTGGCACTTGAACTTCCTGCAGAGTCCCAACTCCTGGCAGAGGGACTGAGGAGAAGACAGAACATGAAAAAATTTGATTAGAATTCATTCAACCTAGTATGATTGAAAAGATTCCCTTGCAAGATGTTCTCTCATTGAAAAATTCATTGTTTTGGATAAATGTTATAGAGAAGGTGATAAATGTTCAGTCACCTTAAAACCAACTTTACATGGAAAAGTTAAAAAAAAAAAAAATTTTAGAAATGAAGTAGAGCTACTACTCAGTATAATTACCTTGGCCTCTAACGTTTAATATAAAGGGTAATTTACCTTTATTCTAGACTTATTGGAACCACTGCAGTTAGTGAACACGGGAGTTCACTATTCGATCAACGGTTTGAGAAAACTTATGTTCCATTGATTGGGAAATGTTTAAATTTGGTCTGCTGCACTACATGTTAAATCGGTCTACATATCTTTATCGGAAAACTCAATCTATATTGTGAGCAATATAGAGCAACAGACTATACGCTATTATGGTGTGATGTCTGTGGGATCAAAAAATTGCAGTTTTAATTATTTGAATTGGTACTTTTTCTAGCATTCTTTGTGTAGCAACTCCATTTACACACTGAAATATACTGTAGATATAACATCTGTGGTAACCCCCCCCCAAAACCCCCCCACTCCTTTGATGATATCTCTGCTGTATGATTCAAAGCATACAAAATTTTAAAATTAATAAAAATGCCCCTAAGAAAAAGTACACAACATTGTTGATGTTCTTATCTTTCACATAAATACAAAGGATAAATTATTCCCTTATTAGCATGTCAGACAGAAAATGAATTGGGCTTTAAGAGTTATGTAAAACTTTAAATTGACGAGTAAAAGCATTCTCCATACATGCTAACACAATGAGAGGAAGCCTTACCGTTATCACGAATGTTACCCCAGCCGGTAACATAGCATGGCATGCCAGCTGGGAACAGGGTGCCAGAGGAGGGCAAACAGATGGGACTGACATAATCTGACCAAGTTACTGGGCTGGACAGCTCCACCAACGCCAGATCGCCCCCCCTGTGAGGTTCCACATAGCCTTCTGGAATCACCACCTTTCTAATCCTGTGACTTGACTCGTGCAAGTTGAGTCCATTCAGTTGGTACCGGCCAGCGTAGATGATGTACGAACTCACATCAGATGGACTGAAAGCAAACAGATGGTGAATGAAACCTGCTGCCTAACTGGAAATGTGAGAGCCTTCCGTTTTATAGCGACAAAGGGGACCAGAATGTCTCTATGCCCTGCGCATGCTCTGTATAATGAGTTTAAGATTAACCACATTCCTGTGAAAGTAAAAAGGTCTTGTTCACATGCAGTTTAAGTTCAGCACATTCTGGCCCTCACACAGCGATCTGAACGTCAGTGAATCACATTGATGAGGAACGGTCCTCAAGATTTTGTGACAAATTGTGAGAAATTGAGAAGTTATAAAATATCAGTCAGATATAAAAAACGATGGGGCTGCATTTATTAAATATCTAAGATGAAAAAGACAATTCATCACATTCTCCTTGAAGAGACTGATTTTCCTGAAGGGCTTCTACAAAATTTAGGTATTTAAGAATTTCAATCATGTGATTTGAGCATCATGGATCATAATCGAAGCACGGTGCCTGTGGAATTGAGCTTACACGTGACTTCGCTTGCTGATTTATTACATGAGGAGCATTGTCTTACTTCGGGAAACAATGAGCGGCTGATAGAACCCACTTCTCTGTGATGATAGAGGCTCCACAGATATGACCAGAAGTCTGTGTCTGAAAGCAGAGGGGCGTAAAAATGTGAGTCATCTCTGCATCACAAGCAAAGCCCTCCATCAGCAGGTCAGTTTCATACACCAGACCTGGACTACACCTCAACACACATGCAGCTGGAAGGAGCATTGTTCAGTCACACTGTGTTTTAAAATTTTTAAATGGCTCAACAAAAGTATTGCAAGTGCTTTCCCCATATAAGACAAAATTGTAGCCCATTCCTCAGGGGCAAAAGCCTCCAGTTCTGGAATGTTCCAGGGTTCAGGTGCTGCGACCACCTTCCTAAAACAAATCAACTACAGAACATCAATAATATTCAGTTTTGGCCATTATGACGGCCTCATCTGAACGTTCCATTGATTCTTCTGAAACCCACCCTAGGTATATTTATATTTGGGATCATTGTCTGATAGGAATGTACAGTTTCTCTTTTTGTCCTTCACAGAAGGTGAAGTATTTTCTCCTAGGATGTCCTGATACTTGACAGAATCCCTCTTATGCTCTTACATGCTGTGGGTTTCTCAAGTGAGGATGTAAAGCAGCTCAAAGGCATCACTGAGACACTGTAGGCACGGTGTTCTTTCGAGCTTCGCTCTTCTTCTTCCAGCAGACATGCTACTGATCCACAATCATACAAACATCGTATTGTTTCGTCGTTCCAAAACACAGCATCCCAAAACCTGATTTGCGCTACTGGAGGTTATTGTGGGTCAGCTTATTGTGAGACTGCAATTGTCAGTAATAGAATAGAGAATAAAAATCTATTGTACTATTGAAATTTAAACTGTAAATATCTAAATATTTTGCCGATAAATCTAATGTACATCAAGTGTTGCAGAACTGTACTTTGGGGTATAACTACAGGATTAGAGCTGAAGCCCTGCTGAGGAACACACCTGTACATCCACCTGCCAGGGCCAGGCCCCATCCATGGCGTCCATCCCACCCACAATCCTGTTCAGCTGTAGCGGTGGTCGGCCACATTTTTGAGCGGAGGAGGCCAAAACACCTGAAATACAGTAGAAATTACATTTCTGATTAACTGTAACCGTGGCAATTTGACTTTTTTTGTACAATTTGAAACCGGTTTAGTGGGCAATCTGATCCCAGGTATCTGTGTTTTACAGGTGGACAAAGAACCGAACAAACGACAAAAGAAGGGAGGAGACAGGAGGGATAAACGGATCATACTCACCCATCACGCAGAGAAAAATGGTGGGGAATTTTGAATTTAGCGACATTCCGCGTAAAGTCGCAGCAGTTATCACCTAAAAATCGTCTACCACAGAGCCAATGATTATCTATGACATGTAAATCATCAGGTAAATTCTTTCCACACCGTTAGTTCCACCTCTCCACTTCTACTGGTAGGCCTTATTTGGACTAGTGGCAGTGGGATAGAAGAAGTAAACAACAAATTACTACTAATCGATAAAATCACTTCTTCGAGTGATTTACCGTCGACTAAATTTCCCAACGAACTCCTTCCAGGAAGGAATAAGGTTCCAGGTTGTCACCAGGAGCGGGTTACCTGTGTGCGCCACCTACACCCAATCAAATCCTTTGTCCCGCCCTCGTAGTCCAGCTGAGCCAATGAAATCAAGGGACATGATTACAAACAAATCCTAGTTTCTGTATTTTTTGGAGACAGGTCCGTCACCGCTTCTCGTCTCCGTGAAATTGAAGTCTGTTGGTCATTATTCCATTCATATTTTCATGGAATACTTTGGACACGTATGCATTAAAAAGAAAAAAGAAGATCTATATAATATATATACACACACATATTTATATGTGTGTGTGTGTGTATCTAATTGTGTGTGTGTGTGTGTGTGTGTGTGTGTGTATATATATATATATATATATATATATATATATATATAAAATTAGATACCTGTTTATACTGTAAATTTCTGTTCATTGCTCTAATTGTTTTCAATTTCCCCTTGGGGACAAATTAAGTTTTTTTAATTGAATTGGAACCGAATTGGATTGAATTTAGGAAAACACACACACACACACACACACACACACACACACACACACACACACACACACACACACACACACACACACACACACACACACACACACACACACACACACACACTACTTTACTCTCAATAATTATTTGCTGTCACCAAAACATGTTAAAATGTTTTTTTTAAATGTTTAAAAAAAAGGCTAAGTTTACATCCTTCTGAGAAATATTATTATGTTAATGTTATATAAATAAAGACTAATACCATAATTCATAGGGTACCAAGCTTTAGCACTTGCTTTAACTGAAACAGATTGCACTGACTACATGCTGTGTTCCATGTTCCTGTTTTTACATGGCCGGTAAATATAAACCTGTCAAACGGGTTAGAGAAAAAGCAAGATAAGACTAGCCCAAACACAATTAATTGGGAATTGGTGGAACACACTGGTTGTGAGACGTGTAGTAATAAAACAAAACCCCATCTCAAAGGTGGGAAAACTTTAAAAGTGTACATGTATTGATTATATTCCACCATAAGACAATTTGAGAGTCAACACTGGTTTTGTTTGGGGGTTTTTCAGGGTGCCATACATCTGGCCTGTGGTTATCCAATGTGGTTCTTTTTTTTTCGTGACACCAAATGTTTAATTCTTCTGTCTGTCCATAAAGCTGTCTCTCTTTTTCCTTCTCTCTTTTCCTCTGTTCCCTCCCTCCCTCTACCCCTCCCACCCTTCCTGACTCGCTGCCCCAGGCAGTGTGTCTAGTTTCACAGAGCAATTGAAGGTGACAGGGACAGAGAGAGAGGGAGAGGGAGAGGGAGGGAGGGAGGGAGGGACAGAGGGAGGACACATCACAGTATCGCCTGGGGCTACACAACAGTAGAGGAAGAGCGAGAGATGGAGGGACAAAGAGAAGGAGAAGACTCACAAAAATACTCACAGGGAAATCCAATAACAGGTAAAAGAAAAATAAAGTTGTACACACTTACCTTGAAACCATGTATCACATATGTGTTTGCCTGCAGGTCAGCTGATAATCACTTTTTTAATAACTGGAGATGTCATTTTGTGTGCAAGTCCCTGTAATTCTGCTCCCCTCACTCATAATATATGAATGCATTATAGGATGCAGCCAGTAAGAGCAATTATAATGCACTCCCGTTTGTTTTTATTTTAACAACTTGATGAATATTTGTCATGGCATTGTAGCCATGGTGACTGCCTCCACCACCACCACCACCCCCACTTTCCTCCCCTTTCAGCCACGTCCACCACCCCTTCCCCATCCCCCCTTCAGCACTGAAAAAAGCAAGCGAGGGAGAGAGAGAGAGAGAGAGAGAGAGAGAGAGGGAGAGAGAGAGAGAGAGAGAGGTGACAGGAATGAACTAACAAGATGCACTAAAAAAATGCATGTCCTGGAGCTACATGAATCTTTGCAGTGAAGCACGCGGTCGTCTCCCTCACCCTCTCTCACACACGCACATTCATCACACACACACACACACACACACACACACACACACACACACACACACACACACACACACACACACACACACACACACACACACACAGTACTACACTCAGCACATAGAGATCACATAGGTTATGCCACATTCCAACAACTGGAACACAGTAAGATGCAAACATGATTTCTGAATAAAGGCAAAACAAAAGGGTAACCAGCTAGAAAAAGAAAGTGAGATATGAGGGTGTGTGGGGTTTAGGGGTGGTTGGGCGTTTGTCTGTGTCATCCTTTTAGGGTTTGTTTTGTTATTGAAGCACACACACACACACACACACACACACACACACACACACACACACACACACACACACACACACACACACACACACACACACACACACACACACACACACACACACACACACACACACACACACACACACACACACACACACACACACACACACACACACACACACACACACACACACACACACACACACACACACAATACTACACTCAGCACATAGAAATCACACATATCTTTGACACAGACTCTGTTTTCAAGGAGCTTCAGATCACCTTTTCTCAGGTACTCATACACAGTACTTCCATTGTCTTACATTGTACTTCTATCACATTAAATATTACAGGTAAGTACTGTAATTTGTTACTCCACTACATTTCTTTTACCAATATAATCATGAGGTGCTTCTGCAATTTTGATTTTCACAAAATACATGATATCTTGTAGTACTGCAGAAAAAAATTCCAATATTCCATTAATTGCTTCAAATACATTCTAAGATACTGTTTCATTATATTAATAACTAAATTATATGATTAACATGATGTTTTGAGTAATGAGTATACATAAAGTACATCCAGCTGTTATCTTGTTACTTTTACTACTTTTTTGGTACTTGAACTTCTTATAACCGATCTGAATGTTTCTTCCGCTGTTGGTTTTACTCCTTTTACCTTTGAACTTGTCAAGTCCTTTCCTTTCTCTGAGGCACATCTTGGAAGAAAGTAACAGAGAACGGGGGGTGGTGGTGGGGGGGCATAGCAATGGGGGCAGCTGAGAAAGAATAGCATAGTATGAAAGAGAGAGGGAGCGACAGAGAGAAAGGGAGCGCAAAGTCTTGTCAACCGGAAATAAAACAAGCTGGCACCCTCCCCATCCCTAAGCCCCTGCACCCACCCCAAAGTCACATACTTCCTCCTCACTCTCTCTATCTCTCTCCTCTGCTTCCCCACTTCCATCTTCCATCTCTTTCCTCTTTTCTCCCTTCATGCACTGAAAAGATATATTTAAAGCCCGGTTCTAGTCTGTTGCTCTTTGACTCCACCATACAAACCGTCATACCTGCGTCATTACTTCCACTTTACATGAGAATGGTTCATGTTCTGTGCAACTATAACCTGTTCTGGGACAGACAACGTCTTTGTTTATTGTTCCACAGGTCAAAGACCACTGCAATAGAGCAGGATGACAATGCCATTGTAGTGAGGTAGATGGTAAGGTAGAGGTAGACTAACTAGAGTGTGCTTCTAATTTCCCTGCGGGGATTATAATCAGTATATAAAATACATTTTTTTTAAAAATACATTGGTACTATAGGAGGACCTGTTACCAAACTGCATTTTGAGCCCTTGTGGTAAATAATGAATTGTGTCACTGCATGCCTGGAGTGCAGTTTAAAGTATTGAGTGACGCAGTCCATATAAGCACAATATCGAATAGCTGCTAATGAAAAGAAGCTGACGCTAAGAAAAAAAGAGTTGACAGAAGATTAATCTGCCACCGTTTTGAGCATTTCATTGATTCATCCATTTTATTTAAAAAAAATATAAAATGTGAATGTGACTTTTTTAAACTATTGGGATATCATACTGACTGACAAAAAAAGGAAGCAATTAAACGACATCACTTGGAATTTTCTATTGTTTAATGGAATATTCTGTGAAAGAAGGCATCAAGACAGATGTCAGTAGTTTAACTCGAAAACAGTGATTTTCAAAATCGAACACAGGCTGTCTTTAAACACAATCTTCCACTGGCCATACACAAGTTATTTACGTTTTATCAATGACCAAACATTAAAAAATTTTATGGGATTTGACCTTTCTCAGCATCTTAATTTTCTCTGATTTTTAAACATACAGTATTTATCATATATGTCTCTCAAACAAACTTTAAAATAATCACTTCTCGTTGTAACCATGAAATACAGTTTGTTTGCATTACATAAATGTTGTCATGGTGCATGTTTTGTTATAAGAGGGAATAACAAATATAAGAGTGAATAACAAATATGTATATGTATATATATATATATATATATATATATATATATATATATATATATATATATATATATATATATATATATATATATATATATATATATATATATATTCATAACAGTGAAAAACAAAATACATTCAAAGATCAGTCATCATATAATAATGCTTTGTTTCATCAAAACATCTTTTGTTGCCCAAATATATAACAATATATTATTATTATTATTATAATTATTATTATCATCATTATTATCATTATTAATGTTGTTGTTGATGTTGTTGTTAATAATTATTACTACATCATCATCATTATCATTAATTATTATATCATCCTCATCACTATCATTGTCATTGATGTTGTTTTTGTGGTTGTTGTCATCATAAACAATAATATTTGTTCGTCCAAATCTTTTCCCTCTGTTACAGGTTACATCAGCTGCTAATAATAAATGGATGTGGACACAGCTTTACTGAAGTTGTAAAACAAATCTTCCAAGTATCTTAACCAGGACGGATAAAAATGTATTGAACGTGTTGTTTAATCTTTAGTCTGGTTCCACATATGTTTGTGCAACAATAACAAAAAAACCCCTAATCAAACTCAATATTGATGCGAAATTTATGGTTAACATTGAATTCTATCATCTATTCATCATCTACTATCTCTCCATTATCTGTACTTTATGCTCCACTCTCTCGGCCTCCCCTCCTCCTCTTGCTGGCATTAAGTTCAAACTTGACACTGATGTTGACTCACTTTGTCACCCCTCGGTGGCTCCCTCTCTCTCTCCCTCACCCTCACTCTCTCTCTCTCTCTCTCTCTCTCTCCCTCACCCTCAGCCTCTCTCTCTCTCTCTCTCTCTCTCTCTCTCTCTCTCTCTCTCTCTCTCTCTCTCTCTCTCTCTCTATTGCTTGGAGGACAAGAGTGCCCGCAGACGCATTTCTCTCCGTAGCCCCCCCCTTTCCCACTTTCACTCTCTCTCACCCTGTCTAACTCTCTCCATCCCTCTCCTTCTCTCTCATTTACACACACACACCATTGTCAATAAAGCTGGAGAACAAGGGACAAGGGGGGACCAGGGGAATAAAGGTCCACAGAGGAGGAAAGTAACACACAGGACCCCCACATCATTTCTCCTGGATACTTGGTAAGTTTGCAAAAATCTTGACTTTGTGGCATTTCCATCTGCATGTGCGGAAATCGCATCTTTAATATGGACTTTCTTCAAGGCTTTGGTATTGACAACAACTTCATTATTTCTGGAAATCAACAACAGAGTAATGCATAAATTGTCTTAGTGGGGTTGTTTTGTTCAAATGAATGAAGCTTGACCTTTGACATTATGCTGTCGCAGCGGTTTGTGTGATGTGGCTTATTGGCATATGCTTACATTCCTCTTCTGTTCTCTAAAGAAGGAAATTGTGCATTAATGGGAATAAAAGATGAAGGATAATTAACAAAAAAGCTTTGGTTGATATCTGACACACAGATAAAAATATTTAAGTTATAAAAGCGCACTTCATACTGAAAGTTAATGTTTTGTGGCGATCCTGTTCATGAAGCTTCAGTGTGTTTGCAATGCCAGGTTGTGACTACATAGAGATGTAGTGTCTTTCTGCACATGCGTGTGTGTGTGTGCACGCTCAGGTTCATCGGCAGAGACAGCTAAAAGCAAGTAGCATAATAAATGTCGTAGCTCTCAGAGTGGGTTCTAATGTATCTTAACTCCCTGTGGTATACTAGCATTCCAATGTATAACACACACACGTTACGACAGCAGACATGTAAGTAACTCCATTTCTGTCTGTCATCATGAAGCTAATTCACCACAATGCCGACCATGTGTGAACTCATGCGATATGAACCCCTCCTTCTTCTCTTGCCACCCCCCCCCATCCCCACCCCTCTTCAGGAAGGACCAGAGGACTGAGGGAGAGCGCAGCCAAAGGTGACAGTAAACAGAGGCAGTCACACACAGGACAGGACTCATTTATTTCTCTTCATGTTGGTTTGGACACTTGTAGTATGTATGAGAAGTTAACCATGCTGAACCTGCAGAGTGGCTCAAACTGGAGTGGGCCCAACAACTGGTATCATGACCCCACCAGCATTCAAACGCAACATAGCACAGGTGAGTTTAAATTCCAGGGTGTAGTCGCTAACTTCCTGTTTGTTCTGATTACTAATCATTTGCTATCTTGAACTACAGCGCTCTGTGAGCGCATGATTTTTGACACTCCAACATCTCTTTTTGTCACCTTCCTATGCCAGTCTCTGAGGGCTGTCTGCTGGACACAGAGGGCAGCATGGGGGGAGAGTCAGGGGGAGGGGGGACAGGCCGAGTGGGAGGAGTCCCCGTGGAGAGAGATGACGGCGAGGAGTCTCAGCTGAGGCTGCAGCTCAAGAGGAAACTGCAAAGGAACAGGACCAGCTTCACACAGGAGCAGATCGAGGCTCTGGAGAAAGGTCAGGCCACGCAAGCATGAAAATCTCCCATCATCTCCTACATTTTTTTCTTTTTTTTTAACAGCGCAGAGCGTAAATTTAAAAATTGCAATCATAACACACAAAAATCAGGTTGTTTATCATATAACTACTGAGGATTTTTATCAGTCCTTACAAAGCAAATCAAATCACAGCCACCCTTGATGAGTTCCAGATGTAAATGATCCAGAAATTTACCTCTACAATGGCACCCTGTATGACATCATTATTTAGTCTGACCCCTTGAAGTCGCAGTTTCTGCCGAGAAGAATCAGAAAACCACCCCAGACTGGATGTGGCTGTAGTGGACCCTTGAGCTAAATAAAGACACAGTGTCCACTGTGTAGTCAAGTGGAAATGTATCAGTGTGGTCACTGTGTGCAAATGACATTAATGAGGTACACTGACCTCAGTGCACGGCCAAGGCACAATAACAATCATGTGTTGACACAGACACCAATTATAACAATTTGTGTGACAGATTGAATTCACACAACCAGCTTTGCTATCTCTGTGCAGCATAGATGTGTGAACCGTGTGGCACCAGAGTGACGTTTAGTCAGTGCCGGTAATCTGTTGGAATTTAATTATCAAGAAATTATGTTATTAAAAAAAACCCTATTCATTCTGCTGTTTGTTTGTTTTTTTTACATCTAAATTAAATTGTAAGATTTTGAATTTACCCAGAATAAATCAGGAAACAGAATGACTCAATATTTCCCAGTGAATTAGATCATTACTTCTAAGTTGTTAAAGGTAAGTATAGTTTCTTCAGAGCTAGCATCTTGAAGTTAATGATTCTTGGAATTAGAATTTTTTGACTTATCTGAGTATATGTAATTCACAGTATAATAAGGTCTGTCTGAAATCAAACGTCTGCTGATTTAATTAATTAAACTAACATTATAAATACAAACAGACGAGCAATTAGAAAGCCACCATTACTAAAAGTGAATGTTCACAGTTGATCAGGATGACTCAGTGTGTCGGTTAGAAGGTGAGGCAGTTTCATTTCTACTTGTCAACAAGAACAAAAAAAAAGTCAGCGGTTTGTCAACCACAGACTAAATGCTGCAACAAAGTATAAGCTGCCTAATTTTTTAAAGTGATATATGCAGTTTTATGTTGCAAATGAGGAAGGACAGATGCTTTAAATAAAGTACTTCTGTGTGAATGTAGAATATAAATCAGGACAGAAATGAAAACCTTTAAGGAATCATTCTTCAATTTAGTTGTAGTCTAATGCTGACTAGAAGTGGGGAGCATCTCAGCTGGAACCCTCTCATTTGGAACGTCTGCATGTTCGATGATAAATAATTTATACAAAGTGCAACAGATAAATATTTCAAGTATGGTTGCATCTCTGCTTCCTGGATTTGTACAGCTCATGGCAACATGACTAATGATACTGATTGCACACAGTAATCACCCCTTGTGCAGATTTACGTGTCAAAATAAAAAACAAATTAATGTTAGAGTAATCCTCATTTTAATCTGTGTAAATTTTGAATGTGTCATCATGAGCTGCTTTCCTTCTTGTCACTTATCGACTGACTGTTGATATCTTACACAGAGTTTGAAAGAACACATTACCCAGATGTCTTTGCAAGGGAGAGATTGGCAAACAAGATCGATTTACCAGAGGCCAGGATACAGGTAAGGAAATTTTCATTCGTGTAACGCTGTTGCTAAACATCTGTTATACCCCTACATGGTAAAGAACCCTCTTTGCCTGACAGGTGTGGTTCTCCAACCGAAGAGCCAAATGGAGGAGGGAAGAGAAGTTGCGCAATCAAAGGAGGTCTGGAGGTGTAACTACCTGCTCACAGAGCCAAGCTCCTCTCACCACATCCTTCAACACGTCTGTCTATCATCAGCAGCATGGAAACAGTTCTGGTGTGCACACTCCTCACTGCAAGGCCATTGAACATAATGAATCTCTGTAATCACAACAGATGTGTTAATTCAAATAGCATCAATCCAACTCACCTTCACCCTTCACTCTCTCTGCTCAGGGTCCATGTTGAGTCAGGCTGAATCGTCTCTGCCCAGCTACAGTTCCTTGTCAGTTTTCTCATCTGGAGTGCAGGTTGGACGTTCATTCTCTTTCACCGGCAACAAGTTTACCACATAATAATGCTAAAGCTAATAAGAATAAGAATGGAATATAATGATAGAATTTATTATTATTATTATTATTATTATTATTATTATTATTATTATTATTATTATTATAATTTAAAGGTTTTTGTTAGAAAAAAATCACGTTTCAGGTTATTGACAGACTGAAACAAGTTATTATCCCAGCTTTACCAGCAGCATTTGAACACGTACGTTTTTTTCTTCGTTATAGTTTAAGAATACAGACCATCAATGACAGAAGAAAACTCAGAAAAAACAAACATTTAGTGACAATAAGCGATGGAATGCTGAATATTAAATATAGAGAATGGAGGCCGCTGCTGCTCCCAAACAGACTCTCTAGCTCCGCCATGTGGTTGAAGTGAGGCTCTGCTGCATTAGAGAGGCTTGAGTTGTTTGTTTCACCGTGAGTGTAACTCAAAACCTTCTGCCTCCTCTCTCCTCACCTGTGTCTACTCTTAGTCTATTCCTCCCCAGTCATCCTCGTCCTATTCCTGCATGTTACCTCCATCCCCCTCTGCCCCTCGCAGCTTTGACTCAACAGTCTACTCCTCCCCTCATCTGCAGACTACATCCTCCACCAATTCCAACACTGGTCAGTGTAAATTGACTTTCTGACTGACTCTAATGGCTGATTGTACCTAAGTTAAGTGATAAAAGAATCTCCACGTCCAACTGTGTTCATTTCTTCTGCCTCTCTTCCACTCAGGGCTAATTTCTCCCGGTGTCTCGGTGCCGGTCCAGGTTCCAGGAGCTGAGCAACCGGGGATGGGTCATAACCTGGGCCAGTACTGGGCCAGGCTACAATGAACACAAGACAATCGATGACAACCAGCAGCAGCAGCAGCAACAACAACAACAGAAAAAAAACAAAAAAACAGGCATGTGTTGAGAAAACAATCTTGGGGGCCAAACAGGTTTTAAGGAAGCACAAGATTAATCTGTGGAGGGGCCAGGATGACTTGTAGACCCCAAAATACATTAAATGTTTACAAATTCAGCCAAGAGCCATTTTGATTGCACTTGAGAGTATTCTGGTTAAACTGGTATTTACTTAGTACTATCAGGTTAGGTTGTTTTCTTAATATATATTTAATTTAATCTAAGGTCTTTGTCATTTTGAAGTGTGTTTAATGTTAAACTAGAATTAGGATTAGGACCAGAATTTTACCAAAATTACACTCTACTGTAAAAATGACTGCATATTTTATTACTTGACAGTCAGAATTAGTAGCAATTCTTTCAAAAGTTGTACCATTATTTTGTTGCGCATATTTTAAGAATCATTGTTGAACAGTTTGGCAGAAGAGTTCGTATTTGAATCGAGTTCATAAAGTTTTATAAAACAAAACAAAAGAAACCCAGAGTTTACTTTGAGCTCTCAGCGAAAATTGAGGTGTTCTCAAATATAGTTACTAAAAAATAGAAAAGCTTTTTAATGCAGAGTATTTGAAGCCTTCAAATGTCCATTAAGCCATTGGCTCCTGTGTGCTGAGTAAATAGAATTGTTAGTACTGTATAAGTGCTCACAGAAATGTTTCAATGTGAGTCAGTGGTACTAAGTAAATATCAGCAGCTGTCTGAATTACAAAGCGTAACCACACGTCCTTGTCACTTGAGCAGCCCAGTGATGCGGGCATAGTGAACCTGTTCCAGGAGGTATAGTGAGGATACTGTGACGTATTTTAAACTTGCTTACGACAATCACTTGTACTAAGACTTAAAAAAGAAAGAAGTAACATTTAAAATGCACCCCGTCGAACCCTGGAATCAACATTACATTAAGACTTATACTGCATATTTTTGTACAGACATCTGTGTATGATGAAAAATAACTGTGGAATATTGTCAGATATTATTGGAGGGAAGAATGTAGCATTTTTTTGTGCTCAAATCAACCTCAAAACACACATTCCATTTGTTCAAATATATTATTAGATATGCACCATGTCAATATGGACTTAACTTGAAACTGTGACATCATTACAATTAAACATATGTAGGCCAAAATGTGCAATAAATCAATTCTCTTCAGGTTTGAAAAGTTCATTTGAGTTTGAGTACACAGAACCATCATGAAAGAGAGGAAATTCCATCACACAATTTGCAGTTATTCAAATTACAGTGGCAGGGATTATTTTTTGTACATTACTTATATTTTATACAGGAATTATATCCAACAGCCAATGACAATCACACATCATTACACATCAAACAGAAACCGGATGTCTAATGAGAAAATCAAATACAAGCACTTTTTGTGAGCCTGACAATCAAAAACGGAGGTCTAGGGGATAAAAATGGAAAAAACTGTGATTTTTTTTAAAACAAAAAAATATTATTAACTGTGCATGACCAAACCAATTTGCTACAGACAATCAGCCACTTGCAGAAATAAAACTGAGTATTGTACAAAATTGTTACTGTGTTTTGCAGAGTTTTAACTTCTGCTCACTTTCCTCTTTTTATTGTTTTTGTTGACGCATCTCAGTTGAAACTCATATGAAATGTCTTTCAACTCTTATTTATTTGACTTTTCACTTGTTCACAAAAGTCCTCTGTGTTGTTTCTGTTGATGTTGTGTGTTGTGTTAGTACTGTATAGCTACCAAGTGTCAACCCTTTTGTGAAGACCTTGGATCCCTTTAATGAAAATAAATGTGTCATGAATATAAAATCAAAGTCTTTGTTTTCAGTGTTTCATAGCAATTTCCTGAAGGGCTTATGTATTATAGTGAATAGCTGTTTAAATGTAATTAATTCTCTTAAAAGACAAATATCATAACTTTTGTGTAGCTAGTCAAAACACATTGGTTAATAGTTGGTTCATTAATGGCCATCAGTGCTTGCTGATATTATCAGGATGTTTAAATGGGTAATTTTTTTCCATTATCCAAAGAAACTGACTTCAAAAGTAACAAAAAATTTAGTTTACATCTTGCTTCATGCCGCCATCAAGGGGCCACAAATAACTACTGCAGGTTTGAGATACTGAAGCAGTCTATCTTAAGAGAAATGATCGTCAATAAGATGGAAACTCACACTAATATAACCCTAAAATGATGATGCTAAGCCAACCCACCATTATCAATGCTAAATACTGACCAGCTAAAGGATTCTCATCTGTTCCACTAGTGCAGGAGGAGAAAGTGGACATGATGGAAACTGGATGACCATTAGCAGAGCAGCAAATAGGCTAATGGCATGACTCACTTGATCCCCCTGAGGATGGATAAAAATTAAAGACGGCAGATGCTGAGGCTGGGGAGGGAAAGATAACACCGGTGGTAGTTTGCTGAGAGAAAAACCCATAAGTATAATGGGACTCTAAGATGTTATGTGAGATATCAGTCTACTCCAGTTAAATGCAGCCCCATCAAATGCATTGTGTTAGTGTTGTGTATAACTGAGAGGAGGGTTAAAAACAGTTGAAAATCTTATCCACCAATACAGTATTGAGGGCGTTCAAACTGTTATCACTCACCCAGACCCACAGGCTTTCAGTGGGGTTGAAGTTGAAACAGACGACATCCTCCTCCAGAAACTGAGCCCATTCATTATTCTAACAACGACATCAGTCGATTTCTCTTTGTGTGTTCAAGACTGTAAAGGGCTCCAGTCGTCACCAGGTCCCTAGTCTCCTGGCCGTTAACACCGAGTTTTTCCTTGGTTAGATACAAGAACTGGGGCAAAACTATAACCAGATCTTTGCAATTATCACTCAATTTAGTTTTCATATAGAGCTACAACCAATTCATATATATACACACATAGTATATGTACTGTATATTAAAAACATTTGAAAACAACAGCTGACAGGTGTGTCTCTACATCCCTTCATAATATATGTACGACTAATAATAATAATAATAATAATAATAATAATAATAATAATAATAATAATAATAATAATTAGAAGAAGAAGAAGATTTTTTTTATTTTTGCAAAAACACTTTAATTGCACTCAAACATTTTACAATTTTACATTAGATGAAAGTGCTAAAGTGCTTCAAAAATAGTAAAAACCAATAAAAAGAAATACAATTTAAAAATCAGTGCATCATATCAGGAAATTTGCAAGAGTGAGTTGATCGTCAACTAAAGTGCACAGGACATTTTTGTGACACTAGATGTTCCTAAAGTTATTTAGGTCTTTTGTCAAGAAGAAGAAGAAGAAGAAGAAGATCGTTATCATCATCATCATCATCATCATCATCATCATCATCATCATCATCATCATCACATGGTATATTTCATCCTTTTTCTCTTTTTTCGTCTTATGCGTGGCTTCTGGGCTTCCACGAGTGTCAGGTCGTCAGTAAATTGAGGAACTCATCATCAACATATCGGAGTCTCTTCACGGTTTCCTTTGCACCTGAGGGAACCCGCGGCCCCTCCTTCTGAATCTGACTGATGCATCGAGGGCGGATGACGGGAAGCGACCGATTGGAGGGCAGCCAGACGCGCAGAGTTGACCGATCGATCAGCCCAGCCTAGACCCAAGAGAGGCTCCAGAGGGACGAGGGTGGTCCAGAGGACAGACAGCGGTGCGCTCTGCTTCAGTAGTCTTGTTCTGGATGAAACTGCTAGTATAGAACAGAGGACCAACTTTGATTCCTCTCAACTGTTCTGATAATAACGGAGGATCTTTTTCCCTTCCAGTGATTGGAATGGAGTTGGGTCTGTTTCTATTGATGGCTTTGATCTTAAGCGGGGGTGCATCAACACAACCCGACCAGTACAGTAGAGCAGTGGTGAGTGTTTATCTAAGTTGACATTTAATATGTAACTTGATAAAATTTTTATTCCATTATCTACTAAAATAATGCAATGTGATAAATAATAATATAAAGCAAAAAGAAATCCGTTTTCATTTAAAAATCAAGGGAAAGCTTGCTTTGTTTTTAGATATGATGAACTTACCAGATGCTCTAACCTTTATTTTAATTTATGTGAGGCATTTTAAATACCAGCAATGTTAATTAAAAAAAAGAAAGAAAACAAATACACAGCCTGTGAATGTCACAGTGATTCCTTTTTGGTTAAAAATTACTTTGCATGCTTGCATAAGATTTTTTTTATTGAGTTGGAATTTGATGCTCAAAGCTTTTATTGACATCATGCTTATGAGCAGGAAGTTGTAGCCTCCAGAGCCTTAATGACAAAGAGCTCCTGATGCACATGAGGCAAAGAAACTCCTGAGGTTTATATGTAGGGGTATAACCCCAGGGGAGCCCCCCCTTAATGGAATAAGAAGAAAAAAGAGGAAGAAGAACATAAAACAGAGAAGAAGTAAATGAATATAGTAATAGTGAATTAAAACATTCAATTAAAACATGAGATGGAAAAATAATCTCAGTGTATCCTTTTGTGCATTTACTGTAGATGTTTAATGCAGAATAAATATAATCTTTGCATTGAAGACACATGAATGAGTTCAGCATTTGTAATCATCAAAAAGGTCAAATCACGAGAGGGAACTGAGTTTGGAAATCTCCATGCCTACTTCACCCACACACTTCCTCAAAAAGTGCAATACTGCCAATTTTTTGGTGAAATTTCACATGTATGAACATCTGTTTGTCATGTTTGTCAGGAAAATGTCTGGTTTCACTTCCATCATCATAAAAGTTATCATGATGAGTTTGCATCCTGTAGGAGGCCTTTAGTGTATGAGTGCAGTTAAACACATTTCCATGTGAACTAATGTGGTTTCTTTATTCACAGATATAAGGTGAATTGATTTTGCAAAATTTTACCTGTCAAAATTTTTTAAATGTTTCATAAAACAGTGAATTTTTAAAGATCAAGTACAAGTATTGTGCAGAATATGAGACAATCTGTGGAGGATATTTTTTTTGCAGTGTAAAACCCACAGAAAGACGGTTTTATGTGAGCCAACACCTTATCCTTCCTGCAACCACAGCAGAAGGTGGAGGCATTGTGACAGGTTGTTTCAAACTCACTATCAAGTAAATGGTTTTGATTTCTGTAAATGTGATTGACGTGAACAACACCACAACTGTCTTATTCATTGTTGTTTTGAATTGCAATGTATTCTTTACATGTTCTATGCTTTTTATTGTAAGTAACTGGCAAACATTTGCTTTAACACCCATTGTGACTCACAAAAGATTTCATCATATTAACAAGGAAATAAATGTAGCCTACCATTGTGAGTAACCTCTGTGTCTATTTACAAATTGTCTTTGGGTAGTTTCTGTGCCTTATTCCTCGTGAACCTTCAATGATTACCAACTTGAGAAAATACACTGTGTGTAATTAGCCTGTCCCCCCTTCAGCATAGAGTGCAGTAGTAATCTTTATGGACCTGCACGAGTTCTGGATAATGTCTAGTCTGTCTGGCAGCCGTCTGTGCCTGAGTCACAGATGTACTTTCTCACAAGTCTGTGGAAGATGTTTACGCAGTTACAGTCAGACAACAAAAGCAAAGTATCTATGTGAGGTTGTCAGACTCGAAGTCCATCATTCCTAAGATGAGAACTTATTTTTGGTTTGGCACATTCACTAAAATGTCATCCCAGTCATGTTTTGTCGTCTGTTATATCTCGGAAAAATCAATCTTGAAGAAGTCGCTTTCACTCAAGTTGTTTAATAGGTGTGCCTTGTGTTTTTGCCCAGGATTGGTTGAGCAGGTATGGCTATCTTCCTCCGCCTGACCCACACACAAGCAAACTGCAGACCAAAGATGGGCTTGAGAAAGCCATTCGTGTCATGCAGCGATTTGGGGGGGTTCAGGAAACTGGAATTCTCGGTAACAACCTCAAACTTAGATCAATCAGTAAAATGTGGCATGTTTATATTGAGTTAAATTGTTCTGGCTGCTGTGTGAGGCGCCATTGCTCTCGTTAAACTATGATTAACTTCATCCAGACAGTGAAACCCTCAAACTCATGTCCACACCACGCTGCTCCCTTCCGGATATTGTTGGGAGTGGAGACATGCTAAGGAGAAGAAGACGGAGGAGACGATATGCTTTGTCAGGCCTTAAGTGGCACAAGAAAGACCTCACATGGAGGTGTGTTTCCTGTCACATGACACTGTGTGTGTTTCTTCCCTTTATGTGTCACTAACTGTTATCATGCGTTTCTTTTACCACTGCAGCAGTTAGCAAATTTAGGCTGTATTTTGACAATGTAGCTCTGATTTTCAATCAATCAATGAGACCAGAAATATGTTTAAAAGAACCAACGAAGAGCTGCTCCTTTTCTTCAACTGGAATTGGTTGTGTCATTTTATTCATTTTTCCTTGGATTAACGATTGAGAAATCGAGGTTTGCACAGTGAAGACCATGACTTCGGTGGAACTGAAAAGAAGAACCTTTTACATTTACAACTGTTTATTTGTAGAGTGTCTTTCAACAACAAGGCAATTATGTAATTAAAAAAAACACAGGGACAAGAACAAAAAAGTTGAACGACATGAAGCCAGCGGAACAGCTGGGCATTTCTTTTTTCACCAGAGCAGGACTACAGCAGACACATCATGGGTCTATTCACAGCTAGTTAAAACCTTACGTACAGTCTGCAGCCACTAGATGGGGAATAAGCTATCGATTTGAAATAACCATCAATGTTCCCATTATTTAGCAACACAAGTCACACTTGTTAGTAGGATTTTTCATTTAGGGTTTTTTTCCCCATAACACTTGCATAATAAAAAATCTAATATATTAGCTAATTCACTAACTTGGTATCTCCAGAAACAATTTGAAAATAACCACTGAAGAAAGCTGAAGAACTTTTATGTCACAGAAAACCATGTTGCCTTTACAATGATAACATAAAAAACAACAACAACAGGGATTGTCTAGAAGAGTATAGTGAACAGATTTAGTGGATCATTAAAAATGCATCTTTATTCTAATTAAACATATTCTTCTCTGAAGTGTCCACAGCTACCCATCGCCTTCCTTCTCCCCCAGCCTGTCTAATAATTTGGTGGACAGACTTCTTAGTCATGCCTTCAAAGCTTGGAGCGACGCAGCCCCGCTGATCTTCCGTCAGCTGCCAAGCGACCACCAGGGAGTGGCCACTGGAGGGGACATCAGAGTGTCTTTTGATCGCTTGCTTCATGATGACGGGTACCCTTTTGATGGGCCGGGTGGCACCCTGGCCCACGCTTTCTTTCCAGGCAGGGATGAAGTGGCCGGTGACACACATTTTGATGATCATGAGAGCTGGAGTTATGGAGGTACAGTATATGACCAATATAAATATGAAATCGTCATTAATGGTTTTATGATGGATTGAAGACTGATTGCAAAATGAAGTCTGGGAATCATAAAAATGAAAGCCAGTTCTTTGCTCATACCGTGAGCTCACACTCTAGATTTCTAATCATTTATGTGACCGTATAACACTTTTGCTTCACACATCCTCAGGTGATGGCGGCAGCACTGATTTGTTCACAGTTGCAGTGCATGAGTTCGGCCATGCGCTGGGCCTGTCCCACTCCTCCTCTGATCCGTCCATCATGAGGCCTTATTACCAGGGGCCTGTGGAAAACATCGCCAACTTCAAGCTGGATCTGGACGACAAGATGGCCATTCAGCAGCTCTATGGTCAGTAACCTATCTATCTATCTGTCTGTCTGTCTATCTGTCTGTCTAACCGTCCTTCCATCCACCTGAATGGATTCATGAATTCATGTATTCAGTATGAACTACGGTGAACACAGTTCAGAGTTAATGAAATGTGAAACATGAATAAAATGTCATCTGTCGTGTTCCTGCCTACTGTATTTCACATTGTATTGTCTTGGTAGCACTGATTGAAGTTTTTGAAAAGTAACACAACAGTAAGCCTTTTCAGACAGCACAATTTCATACTTGAAATAGAATCAGTTGCAGCTCAAGCTCATGGGAACATCGTTAGAGCAAAGCATTTTCAGTCAGAAAGCACGATGATTTTTAAACTGATGATTAGGACCCATGAATGAATGTTGGCAGAAACCATCGGACAGATCAGTCCAGTTTTTCCTGTCTCCAGTACATTTCAAAGTCTCCCCACGTTCCTTTCTTGTGATATCACTTTTCATATCATATGAAATTGTTACTGTCAGGTAAACATGATCATTGTTAATTTATAGCTTATATGGTTTATTAAAGTCCTAGTAAAGAAAAAAGATGTCTTGAAATAGTAATGATCATAATTAACTATAAGAAATAAGAGAGTAAGCTGGGTTGTTCATTCGGCTTTGATTTCCACTTCTGTGCTTCTTGTTGTCACCATTTCATCATAGGTGTGAAAGATGGGGGGCCACCAGGTGGTGTTGATCCTGACCTGCCGGGTTTACCCAGACCCCCTCCCGCCAGACCAACACAGCTGTGAGTAGAGCAAGAGAAAAGCTGAAACCACTACACATCTATCCAGACAATAAGCTCTTGTCATTGTCATTTATACAGTGAACATCCTTAGTGTGCTTTCAGGAGAATGCAGACAGATAAATCTCTTTGTATGCACTAGTGATGACTTTTTGAGTTTTGGCAATGACTTGTCTGTCACAGTTCTGATCCCACATTCCATGAGCGATGTCAGGGAGGCTTTGATGCTGTGGCAAATATCAGGGGAGAGGTCTTCTTCTTTAAAGGTAGAACTAACACAAAATGAACTTCAGAATCTAAGCTCATGTTAAATGTCTTATTTTTTATGTGAGACTTGTTCTTCACAACATCTACATTGTTCCTGAATATATGAATATATCGTGTCTTACTCTGAAAGATGCACACTTCTGGAGAACGAAACGAGACGGGTCTTTAGTGTCCCTCAGGCCGGCTCTAATTCAAAACTTTTGGACTGGCTTTCCTCCTGGAATGAGTAAGATTGATGCTGTGTATGAGCGGAAGACTGACAGTCACATCATCTTCTTCGTTGGTGAGGGACATGATCCTCTGCTTATGACTCCTGTCATTTTGAGTGATTGTATCAGTATGGTGTAATAAATAATAATCATAAAAATAATATAAACAGTTGTACAGTGTGTCTAATGTGCAAAAAATCATGAATGTGCAAAAAATCATGACTGTGCAATTATCTTATTTGTGTAGAGGATTTATTTTATTATACCAGCTATTTTACTGCCTCATCAGCAAGAGTAATAAATGAAATGTAAAGACTATTTATATTTAACCAATTATCAATCATCATGTTGAACCGGTGAGACATTTATCATCTGATGTTATCGTTTTGCAAACTTTGTGAACCTTACAAAATTCCTGCACAAACAATTTCCCCCTCAAACTTTCCTCCATATATCCAGGATCTCAGTACTGGGTCTTCAAAGACACAGTGGCCATGCCCAATTACCCCCGACCCCTCGCTGAATGGGGGATGCGGAGCAAGTTTGGAGCACTGGTGGAAAGTGTGGAGGCAGCTTTCATCTGGGCCCACAACGGGAAAACGTACCTCTTCAGCGGGGGAGAATTTTGGAGATTTGACGAGAGTCACACTAGCGAACACGTGAATAGGCAGCCAGATTCAGGTTACCCGCGAGACAACAGCCTCTGGGCTGGAGTACCGTCCCATATGGATGACATCATCAGCTGGGGAGAAGGTAATATTGCAGTCTGAGGGCTGAATATGTTGTGAGATCAGTATTAAATGTGTTTATTTTAAGGTTAGGGCATTTTTCGAGAGGCTTGAACAAGTAGCCAGAGAAGTATAAAGCGTTTTCAAATAAAGAGAAGAGAGAAGATAGAAAAATGTGAAAAGGAAATGTTGTGAATCAACTCTCCAGCTTGAATGACAACATACCATACACTTAGTCATAAACAAAGGGAAGCCAAAACATCAAACCTGTCTCACATAATTATAGACTACAGATCATACTTAAGCGCGATCATTTTTTTGGCTTCAGCTACACAGGACAGATAGAATTTCCCTCTTGACATGTTGAGCAGCTAATGGAATTATTCCACTCTGTTGCTCTTATTACTACCTTTTTGTCACTGAGTTTATAACGATTTAATCACGATGCAATTAAAGATCTGCTCTTACTCTTTAGGAGATGCCTACTTCTTCAAGGACAACCTTTACTGGGTACTGAAAAATGGAGGACTAAATCAAGAAGTAGTTACTCCTCGATCCATCGCTGTGGACTGGCTCAGATGTCCGGCTCCCTCTGCGCCCCCCAACACAGTCAATCCTCGACTCCCAAAGGAGTGCAGCTGTGACTTAAAGGGTTCATCTTCTTTCCTCAGAAGTAGCTGGCTCACTTTCATTCTCTTTCTTCTGTTGGTGGCTGTTTATTAGAAAATAGAGACCCAACTTCAGGTTGCTTTTGTACTATCCCTCTTACTCAACTGGAGGGTGGCAAAAGCTCTTAAAAACTCATCTTCCATTGCAGCCAATTAGCTGCTCTCATATAACATATAGTAAAGTATAGCAATCCAACTTAAATACTTGTATTACTTTAATATTAGGTTCATCCTTCAGTAAATATTACCTTAACAGCCCATGTGGCTGAGGTGAGTTTTGTTCTTCCCCTGTCTTACTATAGAATTGTGCCACTCCTTTTCCTGCAGTAAGGATTGTATTACACACAGCCCCTAAATGAGAATGCATGGAAATTTAAGACAGAAATCCGGCACGCAGGCCGCTCCCTCATAGTGAGGCCAACATACTTTAGTGCAAATGTCAGCTTCTTTATCAGCTTATATTTTTAAAATACATTCATTCATAGATAGGTAGAGTTCAAACAGAAAGGAGGACCTGTAGTTTTGTATGATTTCTTTACAAAATTATAATGGATCAAGTGTTGTTCTTGTAAATTATTTTTAAAAAAATGAAAATAATCAAAGTGAGAAGTCACTGTTTCTGTTGATTAATTATGCTTATGCTCAAAACTGTTGTTTTAATCATTCAATCAAACTTTATTTATAAAGCGCTTTACATACAAAGTGAGTAGCCCAAAGTGCTTTACATAAAAACAATATAAAAACAGTCATCCCCAACACACACACACAAGATAAACTAAAAGGTTAAAAGTAGTAATTTAAAGAAAAAAGTAAATAAATAAATAGATATATACATTTTTAGTTAAAAGCCAAGTTAAAAAGGTGGGTCTTGAGTTTGCTTTTGAAAATGTCCACAAACTCTGTTTTCCTCAGGTCCTCAGGCAAACTGTTCCACAAACGTGGGCCGCAGTGGTAAAAGGAGGCCTCGCCATATGTTTTGGTTAAAACTTTTGGAGTAATTAAAAGGGCAGTGATTGACGACCTGAGAGATCTAGAGGGTGTATATGTTAAAAGCAAATCAGATAAATAATTAGGACCAGGACCATTAAGAGATTTAAAAACCATTATAAGGATCTTAAAATCAATTCTGAAGCATATAGGTAACCAGTGCAGAGACTTTAAATTGGTGTAACGTGAGCTCTCTTTCTGAACTCGTCACAGTTTTGGAGATGTTGTAATGGAGTAGCTTTTTTTGGAGAGACCAGAAAGAAGAGCGTTGCAGTAAACAATTCTACAAGTAATAAAAGCATGCATTAGTGTCTCTGTGTTGGTTTGAGATAAAAAATGGTCTTACCCTGGCAATATTCTTTAGATGATAAAATCCACTCTTAACTGTACTTTTGATATGAGCATTAAAATTCAATTTAGAATCTAGAATAGCACCTAGGTTTTTTACCTGCTCAGATGTCTTAAAAGCCAGGGCTTTGAGTTTTAAATTAAGTTTTTCTCTGTGTGCTTCAGGACCGATGACAAGTACTTCTGTTTTGTCCTGGTTGAGCTGTAAGAAGTAATACAATCCAAGGTTTGCAATAAATCATTCACTTGCGAAGAGTTGAAAAAAAGAGTTTAGCAGGATTGGTGACAACTACACTTGAGCTTTTGAAATGACAGGAATCCCTGTTGACTCAAAAATATATAAATAATACAGCTGTTCAAAATGACTTAAGAAAGCCTGAAGCAGTGTCACATTTAATGATATCCGTCAAGCTTTTCCTGTCATTTTAGTCCTCTTACGGTGATGTTAACTGATATCATGTAGAGTTTAATGTATTTTTTGTACTTGCATTTTTATTATTTAAAAAAAAAAATCTGTCACTGTGATGCTTTTGGTGCCGCTCTTAAGAAGCAGTTCACTAAATCATTTCACGTTTGAGCTCTATAATGTTCTGGAATTTCACTGGTGTTGCAATATCGTCCTCAGGTTAGTTTAGATCTACTTATGTTAAAGTTATGACATACAGCAATGTAGGTGGAGATATGTAAAAGAAATATTAATGTGTTTTTATGAATATTACAAAATCTTACATACATGTATAGCTTTCTTGTTCCTGGCTACAAGGTGAATTCTGCTTCAAGAGGTGTGACTCACCTGAATCTCACCCATAAGACCCAAGCAAAAGTCCACCCCCACCCTACCCGCACAATCTGATAAGAAAAAAAAAACACTATCGTTTGATCTCAGCGCCTTCACGACTGCCCTGTTGCTTATCATGCGGTTCACATGTTTGACACTTCATGTTTGTGAAAATCTCAACCATTCAACTGAATAGATGTGCATACTCATCATTCTCATGCGACAAACCCTTGTGTTCAGTCCAGAACACTGATTGTGATCTTAACGCCTCAACCTTTTCAATGTCAGATTCTCATCTTAGTCAAGTGTGGGGAAGGGAATGAACTCAGTACAGGATGAGCATATTTGTGCTGATATACTGGTTGTCTGGATTCTGGGACTGTTGGCGCAGTTTTCTCACTGTCAGGAGAAACAAAAGTCCTGATTTAACAATCAGACAGACTCGTAATACTAAAACGATTCACTTGCTGGAGCTTTGCAGGTAAAGTTGTGTATGCTTATTTCAAAGGCCCCAACTTCTTCTGATCTAGTTAAACATTGAATCGTTTATTCACATCACATTCAAGCTGTTCAAGGATGTTGTGACTGGAGTATTTATTCTATTCCCTAAGAGGGATATTATTTAAGCGAGCTACATGTGGCACATGTCCCAGTGACAGACCATTGTGTCCTCGTATATATTAATTTTAGTGCAAAGACTTAGAGTCAGAATTAAAGGGCAGCATTTGTAAAATAATAAATGCATTTTGTATATATGAGGGTTTTACGTCATCTAATGTGAACTATGATGGCAAATTGAAGGGCCACATCTTGCTCAAGTGTCTTACTCAATTAAGTGCCAACTTGCAATGGCACTTTTATATATACAGTATATATATATATATATATATATATATATATATATATATATATATATATATATATATATATATATATATATATATATATATATATATAATTATATATATATATATATACACACACTGTATATATATAGTGTGTGTATATATATATATATATATATATACTGTGTATATAATAATAATTATTGTTATTATTATTGTTATTGTCATAATATCTATGTTATCCAGGAATGTATGTACTTGTGTACAGTCAAAGTAAGACAGCTGAAGAACAGGTAGACATAAAATCATATAATTAATGATACATTTAACAAAATCGTGAGGCTCCAGGTTTGTTACATGCAAGTAGTGCAACAGAGGACTAATGCCAGCATGTAATCTCTGCCATTGTGATACATAATGGTTTTCATTTGACTCTCAATGAGACATCGGTCCTTCATGAAGACAAGAGGCAGTACAAGGCATATTGTGGAGTGTTCAACCTGACAATGTGGCTACATGACATGATAGTTTCTATCTTCTTTGATGATGACAACATAAAAACAAATTAAATTACAAAAATGAATCAAATATGAAAATCTATTGGGAAGAACATCCTTAATGGATATGTGTCAACATCAACTAAACACTGAAATACATAATTCTAGATTCTCAATACTTCATTTACCTTATTCTCACTTCCACGTACATTATTAGTGCAAATGCATGCCATCTCAAGGGATCTGAAAGCAGTTTAGGCACATGGATCCAGATGACTTATATCTAGACATTTTCATACTGCAAACCAAAAAGTCAAATTCTCCTGCTTGTAATGGATAATCATGTATGCTACAAGTGCTAGCATGCCTACCAGAGCTTAAATTCTGATTCCTCATAGAAAATCATAACCAAAGAATAAATCATATGATGGTCAACATATGTATAAGTGAGATATCATGCAAATTTGAACAACTTCATTATAATAGTGTTAATATAAAGAGCCAAGTTGGAGAGCTCCTAAGGTACCGCAATGTTAACGATCAGATTAGCTTATTGAGAAAAGGTCTCTATGCTGATTTGAGAGCACTGATGATTTGTTCTGTGCATACTTCATTTAAGTGTTAGCAAATATGGCTAGATGTAATTTTGACAAATCACTCAGAAAAGGCAATAAATGAAGTGCCAGAATAACCATATATTGTTGACACTAGCAACAAGTTTAACTTTTTTGAGTCCTAACTCCAGGACACAAAAAGGCTGAGGGCAATAAGCCCTAGAGAGTAGAAGATCATGGAGGCAGAGCTTTCCGTGGCCTCCCGCTGTGTTGTGACAGTCAGGGCCAGGTCCTGGATGCCTCTGTAGACATTGATCATTAAAGGTGATGAAGCATTGGCGCCAATGTATAAGGTGCTGAAAAGATCAATCTGGAGACAAAATATTGGAGCATGTTAGCTGTGAGAAACAGTGTTGAAAAAAATTATATTGACTTTTCTGACTATGTAGTTGCATCATTGTGAAAAAAAAGATACCAAAAGCTCACCACATCACTGCTGAGGCCGATTGGTTCTTTGAACACAGTCCAAACCACAGATTCAAAGCAATTTGGGGTGGTTAGCGAGCCTAGGTAGCGGTAATAGCTGGAGCGATTCACCCCTTGGATGAGATCATCCAGTGAGACTCCAGAAGGTGCAGCGATAGATGTGTCTGAGGAGAGAAATATGACCTCTGAACAGACTGCAGCCAATATTGACAAGTTTGGGGGAAAAAATCACCATATTTCAAATTATGAAAGGGCAGCACATCTAAGATTTCTCAAGGACAAATTACTAACAATTTTCTGCATATTTGGTTATATTAAGGAAAATAAATTTGTACATGAATAAGCATTGCGCTACCCTCTCATAATTGCTTGAAATTTGTTCACTATAGTTTGGATTTTGTGATGCTTAAGAATATATTTTGTCAAACACAATCCAATCCCTTTTCCAATGTCCTCACCACAAAACGAGATGTTGCTCAGGTCGTTTAACAAGGTTCTCCAGCTGTCAGATAATGCAGATGAACTTGTCGACTCCTAAAAAAAGAAAGAAAGACCGAACGAAAGAAATAAAGAAAGATTTGATTTTTAAAAGCACGTTTATTTAAAAAAAAAAAAAAAAAAAAGAAATTTTCATTTATATTCTTATTTAACTTTTATTTGGCCTGGATGTCATCTATCAACTACTTAAAGCCGTGGTTGATATATGAAATATTATGACGGACAATTTTAATGGCATTATTTTTGTTTTGTCTTTTTCTTACCTCAATGAAGAAGCCAAAAGCAGCAAATCCATCAGAGATTGTTGTTCCTAAAGACGTATTTCCATTAAGAGATTTCTTAATAGTTACTATGTGCATCTGTGGTTAAAAAAAAACAAAAAAAAACATCCTCAGTTGAATAAAGACCCGTTGTATCGAAAAAAAAACAAAACCTCGTAATTAAATCTCAACATGAACAATAGAATGTAGTACCTCCCCTGGATAGCGAATGCCATTCACAGTGTGCTCGGAACCAGGCACCGAAGTTCTATTACCCCAGTGCAAATGGAACTGCAGGGCCTCATAACTCTCAGTTAGGTCTCCTCCGTGAAACTCAATTCCTTTTCTAAATTTGACTTTAACTGTAGAGGTTTAAAAAAAAAAAGGAAATTCAAATTAAATGTGAACAGGAGAAGCATACAATCTGTATTATGCATCATTTTAGGACGTCCAAAAAGTAAAAGGTGTGCACTTTCCTGTCTATGATGCATCTCAGAGATGATAATTAACCATGAGATAAATAAAATTTGCAGAGAAATTACACAATTTTAAAAGAAAATTATTGTCCATTGCCCAAGACGCCTAAAATTGAATCTGGGACCGTGTTTGCAGACGCCCAGCACTCACTTGTCCTGCCGGTATTCTCGATCTTATCCAGAAAGCCGTTCACACTGGAGTTCGTAATCATGATTTCAGTCAGGTTGTCGTTGACTGTGGTGTCTGAGCTGTTGATGTTTATGGGAGACTGCCGATTGCCATTGCAAAACGAAGGAAAGAGAGTTGGCCATGTGGTGTCATCTAAGGAAAAGAAGACAAAGGTTCAAATACTCAGCAAGAGATCGTGGTCATAGGAAGTTAAACAGGGATTACTCACTGCATGCTGGATCATGATAGCACCATTCTAAAAAAAATAAATAAAAAAAGACAGAAGTTACTCAAATTCTCATGGCAGCAACAATTTGGTAGTTCAATCACTACGCATCCAAGATGAAAAAGGTTGAATTACCGGTTGAATTACTTGCTGCATTCGGGTGGACGCACAAGGCAAGTAAGCCTACTGCAGCAACAAGCAACTTCATCTAAAAAAACAAACAAATAAATAAAAACACACGAAAGATAAAATACTAATATGATATTTTTGCGCAGTTAACAAATCGGCCGGCCATACTAAATGTCAAGCAAGAAAATGTCCTACTCGTTAAACAATTAAATGAATGAAAGTGTGAAACACACACGCACACACACACGCACACACACGCACACACGCACACACACACGAAAAAAAACAAACAGCAAAATAAAACCGATTCTTACGTATAGTTGATGACAGTGTGTTTGGATTCGGCACAACTAATTAAATGCTGCCAATTTCAATCGTTAGAACAAATGATTTAAAGTCTCACCTTAAACAGAGCTTACCAGTTGTATTCAAATGAATCAATGAATTAATACTTTACAACATAGAAATTGATTAATTGATCAATGGGAGCTTTTCTTTCCAGCAGTTCTTCTTTTCGCGCAGATGATTGATCCAAATAGCGACGCCTTACCTTTTGCGCACCTGCCGCTCCGCTCCGCTCTGTATTCACTGCTGAGGAGCCTCATCCTCCTATTTATTGGCTCTCTTACACCGCCTCTATCTGACTTTACTTTAACCTCCCCGAAAAAATGTCCTATGGAGGATCGACTGATAGGTTATCGTCTCTTTTTGCACAAGGAAGTTTTGCATTAACTAGAACAGAAATGTGCCAGTCTTGATTTTACGCGTAAAATTGGCGACATTACATCATGGTTTGCTCACTGTGTCCACACAGAACCCGATATCTGAAGCTGAAAGTGTGATGTCATACAGTGCCTTACGAAAGTATTGGCCACGCAAACCTTTTTTTAGTTGTAAACACAATATAAAATGTTGAATAAATTTGGTTCCACTTCACGATTGTGTCTCACATGTTGTTGATTCATGAATAATATTTTCAGTTTGTTTTCTTTAAGTTTGAAGCCTGAAATGTGGCAAAATGTCAAAAAAGTTCTTGTGTGGGGCTAATACTTTCGCAAGGCACTGTATGTACTCTTGAACACCAAGTTTGTGGTATGTTCTATATGAATCACATTTTTTGACAGCTAGTTCAATAACAAGTGACAAAAGCAGAAAGTGTATGATTTCAGTTAAATCACAAATATTATTTGAAAATCAACATCTGATAATCTTATGAACTTTGTTCCAAAGACTTGGTATATTCATAGTGGGACTGCTCCCCTAGGTCGAGATATAGTCTCATTACTTGAACCCATAAAACAGAGTGTGTCATAAGTTGTCCGCCCACATACCACCAGCTCATTTGTGCACCTTTCTCATGGACAGTTTTTAATATGAGCAGCAACTCTTAACTGAACAATCTGGATTGCTATGCAATTACAGAATTTGTGTTGGTAATTTGTATTTGGCTTGAAGGAAAACAAATGAAAACATTCCAGAACCAACCCTGTAGAACATAGATTAGTTCATTTGACAACGAGAACAGGAAAAAAGAAGTTTCTGTGTGCCTGTGACAGAAATCCCAAGAATGTATCTCTAAAAATAAAAGTTTTGAAAGTATGATCTGAGCAATCATTTGGCCCAGACCCAAGGGATGGTGCGTGTGTGGGAAATCTAAAATTTGTCATTCGTTTGAAGACTCTTAAAAATTTTTGTGGCCTACTTTTGCTGTCTGATTTTTTTTTTTGCCTGTGGAATCAATATTCCAATCTTTGAGAATATGTCTGAAGAGCTCCATCTTCAGATATATTCTCAAAGAGAATATGACCAGATAAAGAGAATCAGTGTATGTTATTGAGGGGGAAAGAGTTCTTTTGTCACAGTTGCACTGCTCCAGAAAGAACCAGTTGATACAGGTATGTAAAGTTTTTTGTGTCCACTTCCATCCCTCCTCCTTCTCACTGCATCACTGTTAGAATGAGGAGACAAAGTCCCCAGCCCTGCGGATCAGTCTGTTCAGTCTGTGGACGTCCATCATCCTCAAACCTCTGCCTCAGCATTGACCACAGCACATGTATCGAACTCGGATCAGCTGAATCACCAATCCATTTTATTAAGAGAAAAGCAGTTATAATCAAATTCACAACTTCAGATTAAAATATTGTAGGAACAATAAATTTAATGACTATTAGACTTGCAATTCAAGGCCATGTCTTGAATTTCGGCTCCTCGAGCTTGACACCATTGGCACTGACGAAAGAATGTTGATAGTCCCATGACATTTGTGACGTGTTAATTATTCAAGCAGAGTCTGTCAATTAATTCAACGGAGTAATTTAGTGAACTTTCTCATTAAAAAATGAGAAAGTTCAACTGGTCAATTTAATAAATCCGTTGACATACAGGGAATTTTTTGTCCATAACAAATGAGCCATGTTGTAAGATATTAGAATAGCAGAGGAAACAATAGCAAACTGTAGCGTCTATTTCTCAGAGTGCACAAACTATTTTGGCAACCACATTTTGACTGTCACCTTTGACTCAGGTTACAAACAGCACTCATTTTCAGTTTCTTTTATAGTTGACACCAGGACTCCCAACCAAATTCCAGGAAGATTTTCTTTCACATGAGGTATACACAGAAGGTATAAACAATCAGTGGATTCATCTCATCTTATTTTTATTCACTAATTCATTACATGTATTTTTAGTTGGTTAGGTATTTCCAATTCCTTTTGAAATCCTATTGCAATCTCATATTTCTCTTGGTGGCTCTCTTCTTTGTTAAAGGAGACATGTATGTGGACGCATCCTACCAGATTGGCTGTGTGAAACTGAAGGACACATGTGAAACCGGATGTCTGTGTGTTTTTTGAGAGGTGATGCCGTCTGTCTCGTCTAATACGGTAAACGAAGTTAACCGAATAAAACTGTGAATTTCATGTTTTCTACGAGAGTGTGACGTGTGATCATTGTTCAATAAATGTTTGACTTGTAGACCAACTTAAAAGTGTCCTAACTATTGGAAATACCAAGAGGGTAAGGAGATGAAATTGTTTGTTAATTTGGTGTTTACAGGTACAGCTACAACTCTGTCCTGGGGAAGGATAAAATATGGGAAGATTGCAAGTTGGTTAGCATGTTATTGCGGATTAGTGTATGTGTTACTTTCAATCTCTCAGATTGAAATGAACACATAGGTGTTACTTTCAATCTTTCCTGGAGGGAGATTTAAAATCTCCTGGAGGGTTCCATTTTGCTCTCATTGACTTATTGACAGCTAACTGATTGCTTGAATCTGAAAAGCCTCTTGGGCGTACCCAAAATGACAGCACCCGTGTGGCAACAGTCTAAATTATTTTTAATAACCTTAAAAATCTGGTTCTCTAAGACTTCAAAGACAAACCCCCTAGCCTGTGTGACACTCACAATTCTGCATTCTGAGCTGCAAGATCCACTAAGAATCCTAGCTACGCATATTCCAATGACTCATCGACTCTGATTGTTTTATGTACGGTCAGAGGTTAAATCTTTGAAAAGCAAATCCACAAATGCCTTAATCTCTAATTCTTTGGGTGTTTTGCAGGGCATGATATGACCCAGATGTTTTCAGAAAAGAAATCCCAAGATATGAAATATCAGTTTAATTTTCCATAATGACTTCAAGGTCTCAGTTGCTTGTTATAAGTGACCTTCAGTGTGCCTAGAATTTTCTATTGACACCATAAATGTCATGAGTACTTAGTAGAGAGAGGAGCTTTTTTTAAAAAAATTACTTTTGTTGTATGATTTTAGTCTAGTTTCACATATTCAATAACATTAAATACCAAATATGAAACCATAGCATATTAGTCCATCCTTTCATCCATCCATCCATTCATTTTCTGTTACCGCTTTATCTGCTGTCACGGGTCACGGGGAGCTGGAGCATATCCCAGCTGGCTTAGGGCGTGAGGTGGGGGAAACTCCAGGTGTGAGGCCAGTGCACCGCAGAGCCACACAGAGACACAGACAACCAGCACATGTTTTTGGAGATGGGAGGAAGTCGGAAACCAGGAGAAAACCCACGCAGAAATGGGGTGAACATGCAAACTCTGCTATTGAGCCTGCACAGGAGACTGAGTTGTAGAATTATAAGTGAGAGTCCTAAATAAGGTAGCAATCTATTTGACGACTGAACAATTTATGTTTGGATTTTGTAGCTGAGAGCACACAAGGATAGCTAACACCAGAAGAAATGTGACATATTGTAGACTCATACACTGGATGTTCCTAAAGTCTGCATGCCTGCATTGTCAGCCTACAGTGCCTTGCGAAAGTATTGGCCCCCCACAAGAACTTTTTGACATTTTGCCACATTTCAGGCTTCAAACTTAAAGAAAACAAACTGAAAATATTTTTCATGAATCAACAACATGTGAGACACAATCGTGAAGTGGAACCAAATGTATTCATCATTTTATATTGTGTTTACAAATAAAAAACTGAAAAGTAGGATGTACAGAAGTATTAGCCTCCTGTTCTCTCAGCTCAGCTAAACAACTCCAGGAGTTCACTGATGACTTCTGAATGATCCAATGTTGACCTAAATGACAACAATGACAAACAGAGTTCACCTATGTGTCATTTGGTCTCACATTTGCACATCCTACTTTCCAGAAGTTCTAAATACAGCCTTAGCCCTTTGTGAAGAGTTCATTTTGAGTGACATAATAAATAATAACAGGTTCTGGGATGATTTCGGCATGAAGTGGTTGCTGAGGTATGTCTTGTAAGTCCAATACATCTGAACGTGGAAGAACATACAAAAGCATGTGAATCTTTTTCAAAAGGTAACAAGCATGTTGTTTTAACTTACCTGAGAAATGAGGAAATACGACTGTCCAGATATTTGTCATCACAATTTCTTTAAATATTGTTTGTGAATAATTGACCATAGGAGTGAGTGTGTGTGTGAATGATTGTTTGTTTCTGTGTGGCTCCGCGGTACACTGGCGTCGTGCCCGGAGTGTCCCCCGCCTCACGCCCTGAGACTGCCAGGATAGGCACTGGCTACCCCGCGACCTGCGTTAGCGGATTAAGTGGGTTGGAAAATGAATGAATGAATGAGTTAATACAGGAGTTCTGCAGGGGACTGTCCCCTTTCCTTTCACCTTATAAACAACGGACTTTCAGTACAACACCTGCAGAAATTTTCTGATAACTCGACTGTTGTGTGGTGAAAAAGTGAGGAGAGGGAAGGGGAGTACAGTGTCGTGATGGATGACTTTGTGGAGTAGGCTAGCCACAATCACCTGAGGCTGAATGTCAACAAGACCAGAAAAATAATGGTGGACTTCAGGAAGAAGAGGAGCCCTTCAAAGTTACTGTGCATTCTGGGAGGACTACAAGTATTTTGTAGTCCTCCCAAAATACTTGTAGAGGACTACAAGTATTTGGGTGTGAATCACTGACGATGTCTATAAAAAAGGGATGAGCAGACTCTACTTCCTGAGGAAGCTGAGATCCGTCAATGTGTGCAGCGGGATGTTGGAGATGTTCTAACAGTCTGTTACGGCCAGCGTTCTCTTCTTTGTGGTGGTCTGATGGAAGAGCAGCGTTGTGATACCAACAGACTCAACAAGCTGATCAGGAAGGCTGGCTCCGTGGTCGGCTGCAGACTGGGTACTGTGGAGGCTGGGGTGGAGAGGACGAACTGTTATCCATCATGGATAACTGATAAGTCAGTGGAATGACTTATCACCAGTCCCACCAGCAGACTGGTTGGACAATAATATTTCACATTTCATATTTATTAGTAACTTGTCTGTATATTTCACTTTACACACTTCTTGTACATCTGTAATACTGTATATACTATGAGTATATCTTCCTTATTTTATGTAATATTCTTAATTTTACTCTTCTTGGTTTCATCATTCTTAAGTTTTTATGTCTTGAATGCTGATGCAACATGTGCATTTTAAAGTTTTGGATCAGTAAAGTATATCTTTGTAATGTAATACTTAAAAAAACAGGATTCTGCTGGAAACCAAATAGAAATTCAGTTTAAATATCCAACTAATGTGGTACATGATATATACGGACTTTGAGCATCATTTCCAAATGTGAATTCACAGTAAATATGAAGTAATAAATACAAATGCATCATAGATTTACACTATCAAAAAAAGTACAATGACAAAAAAGGAGGAATGAGAATGAAAACACCAAATTACAGAAAACAATTAGACTAAAAAAACAACAACAATCTATATATCTGGGATTTTATTAGTTTCTTCAGTGTCAAATTAAGTCTTTAAATGAACACATTTCAATGCCAATGGGGTTTTTTTTCAGCCCAGGTTTTGTTTGAAGAACCTAACTAATACCAAAATACAGACACCGTTTTAGGCCTGCATAAATCTATAATTACACCAAACAAAAGTGGCTTTTTTATTTCTATCTTCCTCCCCCATTGATCACTGATGTGGACTGATTCAATAATAGTGGTGCATATTATTTTAAAGGGCAGGTATGAAGTTTCTGGAACTGAATGGCTAAAAAAGTGAAACTTCATAGTTAATTTGTTTTCAGTCGTTAAAATAATGTGTTCCCCCACCAATACAAAGACAGAAACCCTCATATTGCAATAATAAATTTATTTTTGTTCTATGTAGACAACTGTAATTGGGAGTTAATCATAGATATCTTTAATCACTTGATTGTAGATGATTACATTCAACATTTTATTGCACACTTGACCAAGCAGTAACCACTTTAAAACTCCCAACTTAGCTGTACAAAATGCCACATGCTACACAGTGGACAGAGGCCCTTATTGGAAATCCAACTTCCCAGTGTCTTGATTAAAACAGTAATTACATACTAAGATTCTGTGTAGGTAAGAGAAAAAGAAAAAACATCCTCCCTACTTTACAAACATTTTGCTAAAAAATATAATTATGTACACAGTGCAAGACAGCTAAAATAATTAGTGCAGTGTACTTTATTGTTTATAGCCGTTCCAATACGCTATTCACCCAGCCGAAGCAAACTGGATGACGTCAGAGTCAGCAGCAGGAACAGTGAGACTGAGTGGGGGCCACTGCAGCCTGATTTTTTGGAGGAGTAGACTATCCTGCTATGAAGTGATTGTTTGGGTCGAAACACATCCTCATATCCTGCCTTATTCGGGAACATCATCATCTGGGGGTGTTGAAGAAAATTTAAATGATCACTTACAACAGACTGCAGATGTATTTTTCACTTTGACTGAACACAAAAAGTCACAAACAAAATACCCAAGTGCCACTTGGATTTCATTCCAGGATGATTGTTTGACTTTCATTAAAGCTGAAAATAACCAGCACCAAGAAAAAGTAACATACCAGGTTTTTGTCCACTTTGATAGGCTCTTTGAAGACTGTCCAAACAACCACTTCATTACATGTTGGGGTGGTTAGGGAGCCGTTGTAGCGGTAGTAATCGTTTCGGTTCACGTTACCAATCAAGTCATCAATAGAGATATCGTCAGTAATTTCAACTTCAGAGCCTGAATGGAAGCAAAAATATACAAGATGTGACATATTTGTGTGTCCTCTTGTCGTCGTTTATAAATTATGTACAGAAGACGTTTAGCTTACTGATATTTTGAATAGCTGAAAAATAGTTTGTTAGTTTTTTCCATGCTTCCATATCTGATTGATTTGTCTAGAGGTAAGCACATTGAATGATTAAGAGACATTTGACCATGGAGAAACAAGAGTCTGCAGGTTTAGACAGATAAGTCACTTACGTCTTGCTGCTCTGAATCTTCGCTGCTTTTGGCTTCATTGTTTGCCTTGGAGTTCAGAAAAGTCAATTGCAAGAAAGTTAGTAGAGATAAAGATACATGTTTCCTTCAAATAAAATGGATTGTAAAATTATAAAGTAAGTGCAGAAGATTTGTGTGTTCTCATTTCTACAGTTTATAAAGCTGCAAAATACATTCTTGGATCTACCCGTACTTGGTAATACCAAAAGTATAAACATTTTTGTACTTGTGAAGTGACAAAAGAATCTGCTAAACTGTACATCCTGTCCTTAAGACAAAGAAAATAATAACACCTCTCAAGCCCTGCAGAGAGGAGCACCAACTCATTGATGAAAGACAGCAGATAGAGAATGCAACATTCTCACCTATCTAGGGCAGCTGGATTAAAGGCTGGAATGTGACAGCAAATAATGTCACACCAAGTGTTGAAAATCAAGCTGTCAGCTTGATGTTTTCTCTTCACCTGTTACATCATGTTTCCAATATGTTGGGGAATTATATTCAGTGTTATGATTTAAAATGTTCATTACAAAGACAAAAATAGAAAACTTGACTTTTTAACTTTCTTTTTAGAAAGTTGATCTAAAATTGAGACTTAAAACTGCCATAAAAACTTGGAGCATGCAACATTTTTTCTTCTTTAATTGTAACTGGATATTTTTTCAACATTAGGTTGCAATATTTTGTCCTTAGTAGCTGAGTATATCCTTTTTGTGTTTTTTTTAGCACCATGTTAGTGAAGAGCAGTGTTTTTTAAGTACACAGTAAATACAACTGGATTATTTTTTTCTTCTAAGAAAAATTGTGTAAATAATTATTGCATTACTTTTCCCAATGTGAGCACACTAGCCCCTTAAACCTATTCACAGTTAGGACACGAAGTGTGGATTCTGAACCAGAACTATGGACATATGTGAGATGTCTCACTAAATGTTACCTCAATAAAGAATGCCAGAACTGCCAGGCCATTGTCTTCATTCAGTGCATCCTTCAACTGTAAATCGGCCCTCAGGCTCAGAATGTGCATCTGCGCAATGACACAAAGACAGACCATATACACTGAAAATGCTTTCACAGGAACCATACCATATTTTAATATGTATACCTACCTCCATTGGGTATCTTTGTGAATCCACTAAGTGCTCTGAGCCGTTCGAGACTTGTGATGAAGAACCCCAGTGGAAGTGAAGCTGTATGGTATTGTATCTGTGTCCCAGTCCACCATCTGAGAGCCACACTCCCTCCTTCAACTTACACTTCACTGGGAGGTGGGTGAGGACAAGATAAAGTGAAAAAGCTCTAAAATGTTCACATGCTTAACTTCCTTTCGGCTGGCCCCGTTAGGGATCACCATAGTGTGCAATCCTTTTTCCATTTAACACAAACACTTACATTTGTTTGGCAAAGTTACATTTGTCAGATAAATGCAGTATGATACCATATTTGAGAGGGCACTGAGCTTGAAACTAAAAATTAGTTATTGAAACTGTTGATGTTTTGACAACTAACTGAGAAATCAGTTGTTAATCCCTTGACCGTTACTAAAAATACAGTTCTCAAAAAAACCCAAAAAAACAACCCTAACAGCCTGTGATATAAGAGAAGACTCAAACCTGTGTGGCCCGTGTTAGTGACATTCCCAAATGCCTTTTTGTCGTTAAATCTATTGAAGGTGAAAGCGCTGAGATGCTCATCCGTCACAACACTTTCCGTCTCGATATTGATGGGTGACTGGCGTTTGTCATTGCAGAAGGAATGAGGCAGAAGGTGCCATTTCGATGGACTAAATTCTGAGGGCAGAGAAAATCAACTCCAAATCCCATTAACAGTGGAAAATGTCCAGTCATCATCTGATTTGTATATAATCACTTACCACAGCTGTCATCATAACACCATTCATGAACTAAAAAAATAGGTCATGTGTCAATACATATATAACATGCTAAATATTTAGGATCTTGCTCTAGTGATTTTCCGACTCACTGGTTGTGGTTGCAGGGGAGGCATATACTTGGCGTTCGTTCAGCTTTTGCACAGGCCGGAAAATATTGGTATGCCCTGTCTTGTTGGGAAACATTTTAATCTAAAAAGAGAAGAAAAAGCATTGATTAAAAAAAATCTGCCATTGTGATAGTGCTGCTAAGATAATATTCTAGTTACGAATGCACAACTAGATGTGGCTGCAGCGGAGGGGGATTGTGGACTGAAGGAGTTTTGGGTGTGGACGCCCGTTACCTGTGATGATTACTCAAACCAAACACTTGTGGAAGCTTGGTGTCGGGATTGGTCCCAACCTGATGTCATCTTTATGTGTGTTAACAGTGTGAATGCTCAATATGGAGGTTATGTCATGAGATGCAAATAGTGTAGCATCATAGGAGGCGTTGCCTTCATTATTTAAAAAACTACCATCGTCAATAGAAATCTCTCATAAATATGTGTTGTACTCATACATTTGTTACAACCACTGACTATCTCAATCTGACTCACTATATACTGACAAACATCCAAACAAAACACACCATCACCTTGGAAATATGGTGGATTCCTCCTGATTTTAACATCGACTTAAAATATGACAGAATCCAGTGGTTGCTAAACATTTCATAGTTAATATTAGCATGTTGTCCTATCTACAGTATATTCAGTTTCATCTAAGTCGGTGCTGAGGGGCGTGCAAATAATTGAAATTTGTTTTTATAAATTTGCTTTTACAGAAAATCCTGTAGTTTTTTTTTTATGTCCAATGACCGTGTAGTTAGTGAATCATAGAGTTATGAAACAGTTTGAGTGGTTTAACAGAAATGAGGAAGATGTTACAGATGCCCATGACGTGTAGTTAGTTACACACTCAACTGACGTCACTTAGGTATGGTGTTAATTTGTCATGCATTATCAGGAAACATAGAAGGTTATCTAAAAATATGTTGCTGATCCCAATCCTCTGTAAACAGTGTAAAAAAAAATCAATTGAGTTCATCATTGATTAACAGTCAAGTTTAATGGATCCACAACCAAGTGTAGGTGGTAGATATAAATAGAAGTAATAAAATACATGGGCACAAGAAAAGGTGTGCGCTTCAGTTTCACATTTTTGACTCGATTTGGTGTAAGAAACTTGTTTGGGGTGAAAACCAGTCATCTTCATAAAGTACATTTCAAAATCACAACTATATGGTGATTTATTTATTTTTTAAAGAGCTGGCTGAAACCAAGATGACATCCTGAAATACTATCTGTGTGAACAAACATATTTCTAATTTTTCTTAATGCTTGAGATAGTCATCCACCTGCCAAGCCACTGTACAGACCAGAGAACAGGGCACCTGCAGACAAGTGCATCTGAGTGGTGAAAGCTGTCAAATTGATAAGATGGAGAAAGATTGCCTGTCAATCTACAGTCACAAGTTACTCAAATGTTTGTCATTTCATACATCCCATGCAGCTTGTGCAACTTTTTTGTTTGTTGTTACATCTCATAGAAAAACACCCTTATCACAGATGATCAAACTAGAAACCAGCTCGCCCCATTATGTACCCAAACCTTGCCATCATGTCCTTATCTAGATGAAAATGGAAACAAGGACAAAGTTTCCCATCCTGTGTTTTGTCCCAAGATTCAGTTCAGTCAGATCATGAAATAAGCTGTACTGAACAATTATTTACAAAGAGTACACAAGAAAATTTCAAATTACTGTGCCAACCTTGTCTGTTCTTTCAACACAAGTATAATGATTAGACTTTGCCCTATGAACTACCTGAATCTGTTGACTTAATTACTACAGGTAGTGGGCATTGAAATAATTATCAATGACATTAATCTGATGCTTTTTCTAGTTTTCTTGGTACTCATGATTGTTTAAAAACATTAACAAGTGAGTTAAAATCAAACCCTTGCAAGATCTAAAGGTAAACAATGAGCTGAAAATCTGAAGCAGGAGGAAGTTGCATAATAGGGTCATGATCCTGCATTCACTGTCATGTGATAGGTTACTATGAGAATACTGACTGCAGAATGTAAGTTACCTGAGCTAGCCTTTACTCGCACCACTTGGCTGGTTCTGTTATTCTATAGTATTGGGTATTTTCTTTGATTTGTTTGAACAATAAACTAAGCCTTTACTCCTCTCATCCTGCAAAACAAAGATGTCCCACATGTCCGACTCACCAGACTTTCGTGAATGATGATTGGTTCTTGAAAGACTGTCCACACAACTGCTTCGCTGCAGTTCGGAGTGGTGAGGGATCCCATGTATCGATAGAACTTAGTGCGGTCCACATTACCAATCAGATCATCAATAGAGATGTTATGGTTTATTGTCACTTCAACATCTGAGAAGACATCAGACACACAGCAATATATATAGTATTTTTATACACAAACACACTTTTTAAGCACATGGCCATACTTTTTTGCAGTCTGTTAGGAAAGCTCTAAAACACCAATGATCTGTCTGAGAACAGGAATGACAAACATCAGTCAACCCTAGACGAGTCACGCCATTGTCGTCTCACGTAGTCTTTTGGCAGTCAGATACCAGTCACAGTGGCATTTGAACAGTAGGTTGACAGGGTATGTCCTAAGGCAAAAATTTTCAGGCTCTGATAAAGGTGTAATCCTCAGCTTCACGGTTAAGTGATAGAATGTCATTGACATGGTGCTGAAAATGTATAATGTGTAGTGTTTAAGCCTTGGCTTTCTGTACAGCAACATTTTCTCATGCAACAAATCATATCTCTCACTGAAGCAGAACTGTTTATCTTGTACCTTCAGTGTTTGTCAGGTAAGATGTGAGCTTACTCCACGGACTCGAGGGATCTCCATCCTCTGTTCCCTTTGGGGAGAAGACATTCTAACACTTGCGATATAATTTTCATGGTGTGCAAATTACTGTAGTTTGACAGTCACTCCTACATTCAGTCATGCTATTCAAGGGGGAAATCATAACTCATTTCTATTGTATAGGACACACATTTATCAAAAATCCAAGAGCAGCAATTCCCGTTTTTGAGTTGAGGGCTTCCGCTGTGGTGAGACCTTTCTTGATACTGACTATGTGCATCTGCAAATAGATTAGAAGCAACGTAAAACAGAGAAAAAAGATCCATGTTGCTCATTCAAAATGCCAATGACAGACGATGTACCTCCATTGGATATCGTTTTCCATCCATCTTGTGCTCTGAGCCTGGATGAAGTACTGTATCACCCCAATGAAAGTGAAACTGAAGTGAAGAATATGTGCCATTGAGACCACCTCCACTCAATTCGACTTCATTTTCCTCCAATATGAATTTTGCTGAAATGTTGAAAATCATGTATTTATAATTAAGAGAAAACCATATACTGTATGATCAGCACAGATCCTACTTTCTTGCCCTTTGTAGCCTGCCCCAAATGAAAAAAATGTTGAACTCAAAATGAACAGTAAATCAACCGCCTCACTTTGTGTACCTGTATGCCCATTGTTTATGAAGGACTTGATGACGTGCTGAGAGCTGAAGTTGAGGAAGCTGAAGTTTGGCAGGTTGTGGTCAATCTTAACGTTGCTGGTATTTATATTTATAGGTGATTGTTTATTTTCTCCACAGAAAGAACCAGGCAGGTCTTTCCAGTGAGCCGGAGTGTTGCCTATAAACAGCAGACGTGCTCTTAATACGAACTCTGAACCCTTTGGTCCAGATGAATCAACAGGTCAGACATGTCTTTACTTACTGCAGCCAATGTAGCACCATGGACTGTCGGCAGCTGAAACAGAAATACAGCCAAGATACTGTGACCGCTGCAGGGCATGACATGTAAAAAACACGGCTTTATTATCATTATGTAATGAACAAATTCCCTGTATAAGAATTATTGTAAATGGAATTTAACAATAAAGTTACTGATGGCCCGTAGTTAAGACTTAAGAATTTGTGTGCACATTTCATGCAATTTTATTCTTCTCTACATTTAAGGGAAATGCACTTAATTTCATCAAACTTTTACCCCAGGATGAGCTTTTGCCATCAGGAGTGTTGTACAGTATACCTCTCGCGCATAGCAAACTGAGACAGGTCCCGTGAACAATTTTTATACCACTGCAGTTACGAGAATTTGTTATTGTATGGATAAATATTTAAGGTTCAACATGTAAAGACAGGCGGTTTTCAGTCCTTAGGCTTGCGACCAATTTGATACTCCTTGTTCTCATCACCATTAAAATGCCATTTGGTTTTTAAATTTAAAAATTTAAACTATTAAATTAATTATAAATTACTAAGTTAAATTTTAATTCAAATTAAAAAAACAAAATTTCCTACTTTTTTCTCCTATTCCATTGGTTTTTCAACTTGTTAGCTAGCAACCATGAAGAATATTAATACAACAAATAATGTCGCTTAAATGATGTACGATGTTGGGGGGGGGGGGTATTCACGCTTTTATCTTGCATCGTTTATCCCTATTTGATGTAAATCAAGTATCAGAAATAGTTAAAACATTGTATTTACTATATTTAATTGGGTTTAAAATTGAGAAAACAGGTTTTTCACTTCCTAAATAATAGCATTTTATGCCCCTTGCCTGATAAGAATGATAAGTGTAAAACTAGGGCAAGAACATGAATGTTTAGTGTCTGTTAAGTAGAACCATTTCCTCACCACGTACTACCACAGCTCCAAGACTGAGGCCCAGCAGAAGGGAGAAGAGTTGCATCTTCAGGAGGAAACAAAGCTTGTTACCACTCATATATACACATATACTTGAATTTACTGTCATTTAACAATCACTCTGATGTTACATTATGTTGAAAACGAGGACACAACTCAAGACAGGCATCAGTCGTGTGCAGCTGCTATTTCAAACAAAAGTTTTCTCCATGTTAACGATTCAAAAAAATCTCAAGGGAATTCTGTGCTATCATTAAACACCGAACACGGTCAACCACTGACACATCCACTCATTTCACCTAAGCTGCTTCACTGACCTGCACACTAAATAAAACTGTTGTTTCAGACTATAATAGAAGCTGTCATTAAAAATTTTGATGCTAATTTGTTGTAAATATTTTTGATTTTGCAGCTGATATCATGTTACCTTACTGTAGTATTTAGAATATGATGCTTTTACTATTGTTTGTAAATATTTGTAACAATTTCCTACCTTGTTGTCCAGGTGTGAAGTCCTAAGGGCCTAAAAAAAACGAAGAAAAAAAATCACATTAAAAATATGTGTCCCCTTCCAATAAATCCAAAGCCAACAAGTGTCAAAATGCCCCAGTATGTATGAAGTCAATGATATAAAGGAATAGGGACAGGCATTAGGGGTGGGGGGTACATTGTGTATACAACAATAAAATTGGTACAGCGTTACATGTAACGTGATGACAGGCCTTTCTTCAGGACAGAGCAACCACAATACTGGTGTTTAGAGCAAACAAACCATCTGGTACAACATAAAGGTTGTCTACACAATGGAAATAGCCAGCACCCTGCTTTACATTTGGAAAACTTTCCCAAAATAAAGGTGAAGAAGTACGTCTCAGTTTAACTTTAACCCTTGAAAGTTCATACAAATAATTATTTTTGGTTTACTGATTAAAAAAAAAGAAACTATTTTAACTTCTATGGAAGCATATTTTTTCACAATCTTACCTTTTGCCATGAATTCATATTTAATAATTACAGCAGCTACATATACCTACAGTTGTGCATGTTACTTCTTCTCAAACTGTTTTGTGTAATTCAAAATACAGGACCCAACCACAGACAAAACTAGGGCAATATTACACGGAACTAGAGTATATTAATAAAACTAAGAGTACAGGCATGGAGTTCCATCCACAATCCAAAAATCATTTAAACACAAAGAAAACACATCATGGAAAAAGACTTACCTGAAAAACCCAGGAGCAGACATGCGGACAAAACAGATAACTAAACAATGAACTGATGGTGGGCACAACGACTCACAGGGACCAAACACAGAGTGACGAGACAGTGATTGACAGGTGACACAGGGAGGAGCAGACAATTTAAGTCAGGTAAAAACAATGAGGGGAAATCAACAGGGAGACAAAACAAGACATGAAGCAAAGACGAGAGTGCTTAGGATGGCCTTCTTAAATGTTACCTATATATTTCCATCTTTATATAGGTTGGTTTATATTCAATTGATTATGAACTGGCAAATAATAATTAATCAATAATTAATCAATAACCAGCATTTGCTGTTATTTCTTGTGAACTGCATTGTAGGATGTGCGTCGCCATCATCCATTGAAGCTTAAGAATGGTTGTGACATTTGACGGGTTTATTGCGATTTTCAACAGCAGTAGATTTAATTTGGTAGTTGTATGCCCTTCATTGGGATATGAGTGTACCCTCCTTCTTTGGGGTTCATATTCCCATATCATTCCTGGGGGGCTCACCAGTAGTGTCTGGTGTCCTGGTTTCCCTCCATCTCTTCTGCTTCATTTGGCTACTTTCACTCTAAAAACCAACACTGAAAGATCAGTATTCCACCTTAAAGCCACTGTCCTGCCCAAGAGAAAGGAGAGATAAAATCCCAAACCAGACACTAAAAAACCAAAAGCAATAATTTGCGCTCTGAACACAAAAACAAGGGTCAACTAGCATTGGTGAAGGTAAAGGGAAGATGGTACATGCTGCAATTTTTTCAACTTCCAATAACTGTTGTGATGTGCATTCTCTTGTTAAGAGAAATGCACAAAACCACTACCCTGATAAGAAAAATAAATTTACATTAACATTTCTTACAGTCACATTATATATTGTTTTTAAACAGGAAATGCAGGTAGCATATGCTTTTAATTAGGATACATCTGAGAAACTGAAAAAGAAATTGTTATTTTCAAGATACTCCTTCACACAACAACTCCTGGCTTCACTGCTTGTCTTCTAGAGCGATTATCTGCTTCCGTTTTAATGGAGGTACCCGTAAAGTCAGGGAAAAGTCTTGGGTGCAGTTTTTGTGTTTCGATGTTCCAGAGCTATGGAACACATGGCTAACAATATGGCTGTCATGGACTCAACTTATCCCTTTCCATTAGTATTTTATTATATTGTTTTGATTTATAGTACAGCATTTTATTTTTGATAGGTGAGCATTTTGTGGAAAATAGTAGTCGATATACAGTATATACTTGAATTGTAGTAGACTACTCTAATATTTGCCTGTTAAACATACACCTTTATATTATGCACAAAAATCAACTGTGATTCAAATGAAAACAATTTTTTTTTTTAAATCACAGGGTCTAATTTGGTAGTTGTAGTTTCACATAAAGTACCATTCTGTCTTTTTATTTGGTCAAGTACAGTTTGTTAAAATAGCTATTATGTTGACGTGTGTGCGTTACTCCCTAATTGCGCTAACAAAACAGGTTTTATTGCTCATCTTCAGTAGCCTTTTGGAAACCACACCTTATTTTCCAGTTCTATTGAAATTCTTGTCAATCACACACGCACACACACTTAATACCTGGGACAGGCTCTGTAGATAATAACTGGATTGAAATGGCATCTTGATTATTTTTCTAGATTCAAAAGTGTATGACTCACAAAAGACACATAAAGGTATTAAATCTTTGTATAGAGGCCTCACCTGACCTCTGTCATATATATACAGTATATTCATATTTATTTAAGTTTTTCTTTTCATTTCTGAAATTCAGCTGGCCGGGACACCAAAAGGTCAAACCGTCCCTGGCACAGACCTGGTTCTGTCTTTGTTTATTAAACAAGGAACAGAAAAGATTTTCCTCCTTAATGATCGAGCCTCAATGACAAATAAATAAGGACTTGTTTTTCATTGAAACATGGTAAGACCTTTAGGTGCGAGCAACTACCATAATAGCCAAGATAGAAAATACATGAGGAGTCCTGATTAGTCAGACATGTAGCATAACACTCCGATTCCCTTCTGATACGTTCTAAGGGCCACTTTACCATAACCCTCAGTCTATCACTCAGTAAATAAAGGAAGCAAAAGAAATTAATTGATTTTTCCCTTTATGTTACACAATTTGATGGTCAGGAAAAAAAGATGCTTGAATCTGAGTCATAATCCAGAATAAATTTTACTGTTAAAATGATATAAAAGAATTTATTCATTCATTCTTTCATTTTCTCTACCACTTCCTCTGCTTTAGCAAGTCATGACAGTTGCTGTAGCCTAACCCAGCTGACTGGGATAGGGTCCGGACAAGTTGGCAGCGCATCGTGGAATATACCTACACTGTATATTCAAATTCAATAAGTAGCAATGAACATCCTTTTCAGGCAAACCAGAATAGTTCTTCCTGGCTTCGTGCCAATCTCACATTAATACGTCAGGCAGTGTAGTAGACTGAAACATAGAAATGTTAAAGCATGACAACAGTGAGGATCACTAAATGTGTTCTTCCGTCATGCACCCAAACCTGCTCCTGAGTTTCGTGCGTTAGTATAAGAAGTCAGGAATCCTGCTCACAGAGAGATAAGCAAACCACTGCCAGTAAAAAACATTGTCTTCTTGGCAGAGGAAATACAAGGGTTATTTCTTTATAGAAAGTTACAGAGTGAAAATGTTTTGGGGCAGAAAAATCAGGATATAATGTATATGCTTTGCACAGTGTTTATCTTTATATTGTCTCTTGCCAATCCCAGTTTTAAGGAAATTCTATTCTATGTTTGGATTGTCTTGCATAGCCCTCTTTCACTTTGCTAAAGAAAAAAAAGACACTTTTCCCATGTAAACCCAGTTTATTATTGGGAAAGGTTGCAATTTACTCGTCTCCTTCAGTATATTAACCTTGGTCGCTCCTCCTCACCAGATTTTTCAGCTTCATATGCAGTCGACAGACAGAATGGACGGAAGTTTTGTGACAACTCGCCCTCATACCTACAGGAACACATATTTCTGAGTCCAGAGGCACTATTTTAGAATCCTTTTGTTCTTTTTACAGCTGGCACCACTCCTGCTGTTCTAGAACGTCTTTCAACAAGACAAGTGAGTGTAGATTTCTGATCATTCATCCAGAAGAGCATTTGTGAGGTTAGGCACTGATGCTGGGCAAGAAAACCTGGCTCACAATCTCCATTCCGGGTCATTCCAAAGGTGTTTGGTGGGGTTGAGGTGAGGGATCAGGGCAGGGCAGCCAAGTTCTTCCACACGAGAGGCGTCAGAAAAGGGTTTACCCAAAATTAGTCCCAAAGTTAGTGCTTGAAGAGGTTTTCGAGTCAATAGAATTGAGAGGTTTTCATGAACCCAATGACTGCTCTGTGACTTCACATGGTTTGCCACTTTATGGTTGATTGCTATTGTTTCTAAATTCGTCTCCTCCTCAGTAAAACTACGTGCAGTTGACTGAGGAGCATCTAGCAAGGAAGATATTTCATAATCTGACATTCACATCAAAACTATGTTACAACAAATGAATTCATTGAGCCCTTCAGAATAACCTGTTCTTACAGAAAAGTTCTTTTTCAGCACAGATTATCTGGCAATCACCAGTCAGCTGTGTCTGAATACTTTTGTCTAAGTAGTGCATTGTTGTTGTAGATTATTAAAAGGCGTTGCTGAAGGAAGGGCTGGTTGTCATAAATTAAACACCTGTCAGTTGAATTTGAACCAAATTACTTGATTTAACTGCTGCAGTCATCCTGATTAAAAAAAGATTTATAGTGTCATATTATTGTCAATGTCTCATGTCTTTTTGTTTTGAAGATATACAGAAAATAGATGATGACTAATATGTTTCATCTCTCATTGCTAGGTAACATAAAACATTAAAACCAAATCATTTTTCTTTTCTTTTTTGTCTGTCAGCTGTTAGGTTCATGACAAGCTCCTGTGTCGGTGCTCATGTTGCTTCAGAGGTATTTCCAGTCAGACAGCTCCAGTCCTGAATGCAGCACATCACGTCACCATCCTGTGGTGTCAAACGTTCCTTACAGTAGAGATGACACAGTTCTGAAAAACCAAGTCCATGACACAGGTAAGTCAACAAGTTTTCCACTGTCACTGAATGAGGATGCTGCTGCAGCAACAAATTAAATATTTTATTTGTAAAAAAAATGAGAAATGCTTACTGAAACAGGGACACAGTTAGTTCATCAACAAGACCACCTAGATTAGAGTAAGACAAATAAATGCTTAGAAAGCCAAAAGTGACAAAAAAATAAATCAACAATGGCATATGCACGAAATCATTATCAGGATTTACCTGGTGTGCAAATTGTGTTGCACAATATGGGGCAAATATAGCAGGATGAACATCCCTGGGGGGAAAAAGGATAGAAATGGAGATGGTCTCTGCTTCCAGTGTGTATTATTACAGTATTTTGAATAGTGGACATTCTTACTTCACAATCGTCGCAGTGATCTGACTCATCTCCCTCTTCACAGGGACAGTTCTCACAACTACTAGAGCAGTGCTGAGGAGGATAAATATAATTAATCATTCAACTTTTACAGGACGCTTTTATGGCAAATGGCTTAAATTGGAACAATGTTACAGTATTGTTACAATATGGTCAAAAAGTGATTTGAATAAAAACAGTCTATGGATAAACTGGGCACCTTGCTCTACTTTTTACCTCACAGATGGAGCAAACGCTACACCAAGATCCCGGACGGAACTGCAACACGTCAGCCACAGCCTCAAATTCATTTGTGTCGTCTTGGTCCTCTGTTTCGTCACTATGTTCAGCATCTGTTTAGATTTTCAGAGTTAAATTACATTTGAGGGCCCACAGATCATAGTGGCTGATGGCACTGAAGTATTTTGTATGTGTCAACAAATACAGAGGCCTAACGGTTTGAGTTGGGTCAGAAACAGTGTTAAATTACATATTTTGTACACTAGATAGTTGATTGTGACCACATAACTCTAGGATGATAGTGACTTTTTCCTGGTGCAACACCATGAGGGTGACGATTGTGATACAGATAGAGACTTCTGTGTCCAACTGGACTGCCTTGCCCTCAATGGAAGAAGAGGATTTTGTTGTCCACATACAATAAATACACAAGATTCTCTCATTTGTATGTGAAATATGTGTTTCAGTGACTCCCATTATGACTTGAGGACTTTGTCTCTCAAAGGGTTTGTTCATTACCTGCTGTAGTGTCTCAGAATAGCCGCACTGGTTCAATACAGGGCATGAATGGTGAGATGCTGCTGTTGCCAGTGACCACATGCATTAACGGGTCTATTTCAGGACTGAAATGTGTGACGGAGTTCATGCAGCCAAGTTGAGTCAGAAGGATTCATGTGATCGCAGTCAGTTTGATTGATACAGACCCATAAATAATGGGAATAAACATAATAACAGCACAACATGTCAAAGAATGAGAATACCATCTTCTTCTGCTGCTTCCTCTTCATCTGAGTCATCCTCAGCAATATCATCTTCCTCTCCCTGCTCAGCATCATCAACTTCCTCTTCCTCAGTTAGCTCCTCTTCCTCTGCTGCCTCATCCACGGCCTCCTCGTCCGTGTCCTCATCCTCATCCTCCACATCATCATCCCTCTCCTCCTCATCGTCCTCCTCCTCCTCATCATCATTTTTCTCCTCCTCTTCCTCTTCCTCCTCATGCTCTTCGTCATCTTCCTCGTCATCCTCATCCTCATCCTCCACGTTCTCCTCTTTGTCCCCCATATCATCATTCTCCTCCTCCTCCTCCTCCTCCTCCTCCTCCTCCTCCTCCTCTTCATTTGCCTCATCTGCCCCTTCTTCATTTGCATCATCATCCTCTTCGTCCCTTGCAGTTTCTTCCTCCTCATCCTCATCAGCAGCTTCTTCTTCTTCCTGCATCTCTTCTGCAGTAGGCTCTTCTTCCATTGCTATCTCCTCTTCCTCTGCATCTTCTTCCCCCACATTATCTTCGTCTTCAGAAGCCTCCTCTTCCGTCTCCAGCTCCTCTTCCTCGGCATCCTTGGCCTCCTCAGCAAGTTTCTCTTCAACTTCATCCTCCTCAACAAAGTTCTCCTCTTCCTCTTCCTCTTCCTCATCATCCTTCTCTTCTTCAGCAGCCTCATCCTGTTCTTCTTCTTCTCCTGCCTCATGTATATGTTTTAATTCCTCCCCATTTTCTTCACCTTTCTCTGTTGCTATGTGTTCCTCTTCCTCTCCATGTTCATAATTTTCATTCCCCTGATCTACAAGCTCCTCAAGAATTTTGTCGTGGAATTCTTCTTCAGCTGTTTCCTGGTCACTTACGACATCAGCGTGGGGGAGCTGGAATGGGCACAGGAGGAGCAGCAGGAGCCCCATTATCCAACATTTTGAAGCAGCCATATCAGAAGACTTGCACAACTGAGAGACCTCTGCAGAACCTTTGATCAATACCAAATAAATGTCTTAATCTTGTTTCCTCCCCTAAAAACACAAATAATCAATAAATTTGATCAGAAAATAATAAGTAAATCCACAATGAAAAAGCTGCAGTTAGATCAGGAATATACAATCTATGCTCCCATCTCCAGGGAGAAAGAGAGAGCAGTTTGCCAGCCGTGTGTCGTGAACACAGAGGACACAGTGGAAACACAAGCGACTGTGTTGTGTGGTCGGGTGAGTGACAGAGACACATGTTTGTGAAGAATTCTCCTGATGCCTTTAACCTAGTGTATTAGTGAGGTGGGTGTGTGCATGCAGGCAGGGGGTTTGGACTGCAGGAGAGTCATGAAGTTAGTGAAGCTAAATCACTACAGTGGAATCATAAGTTATAAAAATCAAAGTGCACATGTATGATGTGTATATGGGCAACTGTATTTATGTTCATGTACAGTATTTAGTCAAAGACACATAAGTTCCAGGGATCTAACAATAACAATAATGATTGACCTTCTGATCCTAATGTCAGGTTTGTAACCTATGAGATGTTCCCATATTTGGATAACCCTGCATTTAATAAATTCTGAATTATGTACGGACAAAAAGAAACTCACATACAACAATTTTCTCCTCAAACAATATTTCAATATACTGGGCAACATGTTGAATTGATTTATTCTTTAGAGGTAAATAGAAGAAAATGGAGGTTGTTCTCGTACATCCAGTGTGTTCACGGTGATATTTTACAGAAAGGGTTCAAATTTGAAGCACAGATTTATTTATTTTTTACAACAGGGTTTTGTTGATAAAGATTACACAGAGGGAAGAATTTGACCTTTCAGGTTTTGTGAAATGCAAAAATGTTTAATCTTAATTAAATATGGAGGCCACAAGGTCATTTGCATAGGTGAGAATTTGAACATGCAGCCTTCATGCAGCAAGAGACAGAAAACGGTGACACTGTCTCACACAGCACAAACTACTGCTGGCATTGGCAGGTGGCCAGCTAGCTATTTACAGTAAAGGTTCCTTCCATTTCTGTACCAATGTGTGACCTTCAATGGAGTTCTGGCATACTGAAACTCGGCACCATGTCGCACTTTTCACACTACCCATATCTCCTTCTCTTTACAGTACACCTAGCAATCATAATATTATATAATTTATTATAATTGAGAGACACTTACCCTCAGTGACAACTTTTAAATCCCCATTAATTTCATTTCTTGTTCAGATTAATTGCCTCTTCACCAAGTTTACAAAACTTTTACTTACATCCTCAAATATTTCCCCCTGTAGAATAATTACCTGCAGTTTTACTTTTTTTGTTGTTTTTGAGATAATAAGGTTGTTTTTGTGCCTTTCATGTTTTTTTTGCACAAGAATTTAGATGGAAATATTGTACTTTTGTAATCCATTATTCATTTGATGGACAATTTCGAATTATTATTGCAGTTACATAAGGCAAAATGGGATTATACTTACATTTATTGTCAATCTAAACAACAGTAAAATTCATGCTCTAATCATCAGTGTTTAATTTATATAAACTTTCATTCAGATAACATCTTGGACAACTTTGAAAACAGTGATAAATCCAACCGAGTGTGAGCTGACGGTGGCAGGTGTTGGCTCACCTCCTAGCCACTGCCGGGGCACCCTTGAGCAAGGCGCCGTCCCCCCTACAAGATGCTCATTGGGGCGCGACCCTCGTGCGCAACCCGTCACTCCAATTTCCCCAAGAGGGATGAATAAAGTATAGATTATTATTATCATTATTAGTAAATCCTTGTGGATTTTTCTCCATTGAGCTCCAAGTCTGTTTAGTTGCAATGCCTTTCAATGACACCCTGATCATAAAGATAGAATGATACATTGTTGTGTTTCAGAAAAGCTCATTTCACAGAATTTACAGGAGGCAGAGAATTCACAAAGATATTTAGAAAAATACTTCAAAAATTCTCACCTTCCCTAATTATATTTTAAAAACATATCGGTCATTAGGCCATTATTTGAAGAATGTTAGTTCAGCACTTTGTCAAAAATTTGAATCTTATCGCTTTAGAACCAACTTTAGATCCCCAATACTGTATTATCTTTGTTCCTGAATAGAAATACATTGTTTTAAAATAGGAAATGGTTAACTTAATCATGTGGTGTCAAAAGTCTCACTTGGGAAAGCTGTTAATACATCACAAGTGAGTCACTAATGTGACACTAATGGGTCTTAAAGGCTCACATTCTATTTGATCAGGATTTCCCTGAATGGGATTGTCAACCTTTGAAAAATAATTGCACATATTTATCTTGTTTTATAACTTAATCTTCCTTCTTTGCCTCCACATTTCCTTTTGTCATTTGAATGTCATAGAAAGGCCTTCCATATTGTAGCCTCACATCGTGCCCCAGACTGTTATAGCTGAACATTTACTTTCAAAGAAAGCTGACTGGAACATTATTGAACAAAAAGTGAAATCTGACACGAAGATGCCTTTGGTCAAAGGTTCAGCATTAAGGGATTGAATGTGTGTAATTCCAAAAATGTCCTTTATGCTTAACAGTAATAAGTAATAAATAACACAAGATTCTACATAATTTATTAAACAGGATAATATACAATATTTAACATTTAATGTTTTTAAATTCCCCAGAAACTGAAAACAAACAGTATAAGAACACAGACTGAATGCAAGCTATGTAAACATATGTTTCTATCTAAGAGTAAAAATCTATTTTAAAAAAACGAAACTTCAGCAATCAGTTTACAATAATAAAGACTTAATAGCTCTGTTAAGTAAAAATATCCTGCCTCATCATAAATACATTTGGAATTTGTCTAAAGTTGACTGTAGACTGAAAGCATTTACACCGACTAAAAACTGTAACACGTCGAGATGATGGAAAAGCCTCCCCTTTGTAGAACAAAACTACTGACAATACTTGCTAACTGAATCCAATGATGAAAATAAGAAATATTATGATAGGTAGGTGGAATGGGAACAGCCAAATGAAATGCACTTCTGTCTTATCTTACACAAATACTGAGCAAGTGAAGGCATCACGGCACCTGAATCAGGTAGAACTGGAAGAAGGGAAAGCATCTGCGTAGAAAAGGAAAACAAGATCGTAAATCATTTTGTTCATGACTGCAACAAAAAGCTCAACAAACTAGCTTTGAGAATAGAGAGCACAGCTTGTGACGTTGTTTCTTGGCTCTGAAATGTACGTACCTCTCAGTGTAGGCGGAGGTCGAGAAGGTTTGAATGTGCTGCCTTGCGCCAAAGTGTCCACAATCCAGCTCAGAGCATTTGAGCAATACTCCATCTGAGAGGAAGAACCAGATTTTCATGATTTTTGTGAATACAGATCATCTTCTAATTATATTCTCCGAAACTGTGATCTATATTCACACAGGGAAATAATTTTCTTATGAAGAGGAAACCCTCCCCCCCTCCTTTCTTTTGCAGTAAAAGTACAAAGAAAACTTTAATTAATAATGATTAATAAATAATAAATCTTAATAATCTTCATTTCTTATTTTAAATCGCACTTTCCTCAAAACTAAACACTTTTCTTTTACCTCATTCTCCAGAGCCCTCAGCCTGTGATCAAAGTCTCTGCTTTCAGTGAGATGCTTAAGCATACTGTCCACTCTAAAGAAAAGAAGCCATTCCCCTCAGTATGAAATTACAAAAGCACTAAAAATATGTTTGGTGCAAAAATGTGTACTTACTTGACAGACATCCGCTTAAGTCTCTCTGAGTCTCGGTTTTTCTGGATCTTGGACTGTGCAGTCAGGAAGTCCTCCTTCTGAATGGTTTCCCACGTCATAAGCCTGTTAGCTGCTTTCCCTTTTAACTGGAGCACTACAATAAGATTTAATTTAACATTAATGTCATTTAATGAATATAAATGAATAAATCAGTGGACCATAAAGGAACCAAGATGACTGAGATGAAACCAAAGATGATATAAATAATGATCCCGCACTTTTTACATGAGCACTTACCATGTAACTAATTAACTAACACTAACACAACAAACTCCATACATAAAGATCTCTAAAACGAAAGAAAAGTAATAAATTCTGGAAAAAAATGTAGCTAAACATTTACAAAAGTACATTTGGTAACATTTACGTTTTATACATACAGTAGTGTATCTCTCTTGGACTATGTACAGTAATCAGTTTATTTCACTGACTGGCACATGATCTCTGTACTACTGACCAAAGTGGTGGATCTTGACTGAGGGCACTTTACGAATATTTCTCTTGATAAAAAGATTGATGTGTGATAGGATGATGAAAGGAGGTGCCAAGGAGGGACGGGAGTGGTACTGGACAATCAAGTTGTAGCGCTGGAATTTCCAGTAAATATCGCTGTTAGTCTGCACCTGAGAGAATGTATGGCTGGAGGGACAAAGAAATCCTTTTCAGCACAAGAATGTAGTCGGACTGTATATTATTACTGACTGATGGAAGATTCTTTACCTAAACATGGCAATGAGCAGGTTGATAAGCAGAATATTGGTGACCAGCAGATAAACAACCAGCAGAATCACAACCAGCCAGTTACTGTACGTAACTCTGCACGGCTCCTCGCCTTCGTCAATCAGTGTCACATTGTTTGTGCAGGGCATGTCCCAACTCTTCCCCACTGGGGTGAACACAAAGATAAAAATAACGTCTTCACTTTTGATTTTATCATAGAATTTTTTTTATATTGTGTTTTAATTAGCGTATTGAATTTAAACATCCAGTACAGCTCAAAAAGTGTATATGGTATTTTCTCAATGTGCATGAAGTACCATCCATCTCTTCCACAGGGATCTGTCCAAAGATGTGCAAGTATGGCCTGTAGAAAACCCGACGAAAGATCCGATCCGGGCGAGGGTCGTACGAATAAAGCAAAGCCTGATTGGCTACTCCATAAGCCATCAGCCACACCCCCAAGAAGAAGAGGAAGAAAAAGACATCCTTCACCTGAAGTAGACAATGATTGTCTTCCCATTACTACACAAACATTGTGGTTTAACAGCAGTGACTTGATGCCAGATTATACACGTTTTTCTCACCATCTTGCCAACAATGATGATTTTTGGTCCCAGCTGTTTGTGAATGGCAAAGATGTGAATGAGACGGAGAGTGAAGACCATGTAGTCCACACAAAGGACGTCCCGGCCAAATTCATATGACCACTTGAACATCCTATAACAGAGAAGGAAGCAAATCCTTCAGCTCAACCTGACAGCACAACCTAGTGGAAAATTATAAAAATGCACTTGGAGGGAAACAAAATGTGTGATGAACATAGGAAATTTAAAAAAAAAAACGATATCAGAAAAAAAAAATTGAAATCCCCATAGTTTTATCAGAATGTGCCTCTCCAGTACTTGGAAAATGTCAACATAAAGTATTGGAAACAAATATTAAACACCTTTGGAGGCAAATCCCACTCACATAAGGCAAACTTGTAACCATGGAAACAAATAAAATATAAATAATAAAAGTTCCTAAACATTGAAAGTCATGTCTACAACTTACACATGACGTTGCTGTGTACAGAAATATTTGTCAGCACATACCTGTACATTATATTAATATTAATCTCCTCTGGAAAGTAATCAAATACAAAACACTACCACAAACGTTCCTTAACAGCAAAAGACACCAATTCTATATTTGTGTAGGAAGTTTCAATAAAATGCTAAATGGTTTTTGAGTTATGCCATGGAAGAGAGTGCAGTGGATTGATGGATTTACACAATTTCTACAAGTAAACTGTTGAAGATTATGGTATAATCCAGAATTAATAAGCACTGTTGATTTCCCGTAACTGTTTTCAGTACCTGCAGATTAGTCCTATGACGAACAGTGTGATGGCAGTGATGTCACACTTGTTCCACACATCCTGAATGTATACTCTGAGCCTCTGGCGCCACGTCATTGTTCCCAAGAAGAATGTCTATGAGAAGAAAACATCCACATGAATCAAAACAAAGCCATGTAATTTAAAAAATACATTGTTAACAATAATCTCAGTGCCCTCACCTCTCGGATCTCCTCACACACAATAGTGAAAACCCAGAAGTACAGCACATACTCAGTGATGGCTGGACCGGAGGGTGGCGGCGGCTTAAAGTCCACCAACAGCACATAGGCGAACAGTAGGAGAAACAGGAAGTACATCAGGACGTTGCCCAAAAATGAAGTGACGGGTGCGAACCAGAACTGACGCCATCTTGACACAATGAACGGCCGCTTTGGTGGTCTGCGAGGTTGGGGTATGCCTGTAATTGATCATTGAGATTGAACATGGATTGAATATTGATTCTGCAAGCAGTTTTCTTCTTGTTGTTGTTACATTTTCTTCCATGTGACGTTAACAGGACTCACCTTTGATGGTTGCTGATCGGGGGCTATGTGAACCTTGTGCATCGGCTTCACTATGACAACAACAATATTATGTGTATGAAACAACACGCAAAAAAACACTCAGTCAACAAACAGCTAAGAGGCTCACATGTGCTTGATGTCTGAGAAAGAGAAGATGGTGGTGCCATAAAGGCTGTCGTTGTCCCTGCCCGGTCCATCCTCATTGGGCTTGCCCTCCTCCTCCAGCTGCTGATCCTCCTGTTTCCTGTGAGGTGGAATATGTTTGTAAAGCATCAATATATACAATCGGAGGGTTGCGTCAGGAAGGGCATCCGGCGTAAAACTTTTGCCAAATCAAACATGGAGTCAGATAAATGCTGATGAAAAAGAAAATATGAAAATAATGATTTGTTTTCCACCTGAAAGATATGAGGTTGGTGTAACAGAGCAAGGGGCAGAAGAAGGTCAGAATGAGCTTCCACACCTCCGTGTTTCTCTTCATGTCACCCCACCAGATCTGAGACAACAGAGACTGGAAGGAACGATAATTAGATTATTTTCAGAGATTGAAGGTAAACTTTATTTTCTGTGACATACTGTACCATTATTAATGTATTTTGCCCAAATGCTGTTGTTTGCAGTTATGATAACAACACAAATTTAAAAAATTTACAAGAAATCAAGGTCAACAACGAAACTCAACTTCTGACACACCATGTATTTCAAAATAAAAAGATATTGGATTTAATTTATGTTTTTTTTAAAACAACAACAACAAACCCCTGAAATGTTGTGTATGCAAGCTGAAGATACAGTTGAAAATAATGTATAAATGTGGATACCATTCCTGCCTTCCATAAATCAGTCACATGGAGTCACAGACCTGTACCCCATCATGGCTGAAGAATAGTCGTGCATCAGCGCCCATTCCCATTTGCAAGCAGGTGGTGCCGCCCCAAACTGGAGATTTCCTAATCAGCAGGGTAAAAGAGCGACTCTCATCACTCCGATAGCAAGAGCTGAAGACATCTGATGAGATTACAAGAGCAGACAGTTTGGGTTAATTTCATGTACAAAACAAAATTTTAATCCCATTACAGTAAATGTTTTCTTATTACTACTTCACAAAACGCAAACAGACAAATGATTCATACAATTACAAAGTGAAATCTAATATAGGATCACCTTTTCTGAAAATGTACTTATAGTTACATTGAGTATTTGTGGAAGACAATTTAATGGTCTCACCATGTGCCAAGTTCTCAAACCTCTGAGCCAATTCTTTCATGGACAGTTTGGTCTCTGTCTCACCCTCCAGCTTAGACAGTTCCCTCAGCATTTTGCAGCCGCTCAGAGCGCTCAGCACTGTCTCCCCTGACTGTAAAAGACAGGAAGGGAAAGCAGGACATACAAACTCAGTCACTAAAACAGTGTTTTCCATCGCTGGTGATCTGGTGCAGACATGGTTCTGGATCTGATCGAAACCATTTGTTTGCGCTTTCTGATAATTACCATCTCCCAGAAGAAAGTGGCCATCTCACTGCGGTTCTGGAGGATGGCCCAGACAAAAAGTGAGGCCCAAGGAAAGAGACAGCGCTTCTCTCGATACAAGCAGTCTCCACGCAACAGCTTACTGGCACGCTAGGATAGATGAAAACCAGCAGCGGAAAAGGGAGTCAGACGACAGTGAGGTAGTTCTCTAATACCAGTCACTCATTAAAGCACCATGCCTCTGCATAGTTAGAATAAATAGTTAGGAATACCCTCAGAGCTCTCCTCTTGGATGTAATCTGTTCGAGACCCAAAGCATTATAGTAAAATGGCTGGCAGACATCACCCATCAACAGCTCCAGGACCCCTGAAACCTGAGGGAAAACAGAGGAGGTGTAACAAACAAACAAAAAAACCCACAAGTGTGCATTAGTGCATGTAACGCCTGGGCTGGTGTCTTTCTATCATAAGAAAAACGAACCTCAAAAAGGCTGATTTCCGCCACTGGACCACTCTGCACATTCTCTGCTCCCACTTTTGAAGGGGATTCTGACACACTTGTTGATGTGGGCATTGCTGCTGCAGTTCCAAGCCGCTCCACTAACCGGCGCTGAAGTAGCTGGAAAAGCAAGGTTCCCTCAGGCACAGAGCGGTAGAGGGTTTCCAGACGGCCGTAAGTCAGGTAGTCCAGGATGTTGAGGCCATTCTCAGTGAAAAGACGCACAAATTGAGGCTTGTCGTTGACCAGGGCATCAGTCATGGAGTCCTCCAAGTCTTCATACTATTCAACAAGTTGAATGCCATCAGTTATTTGACAGGTGATAAAAACATGGATCTACTGTAAAGAAGTTTTCATTTGATGTTATCCCCTTACCCTCCAGTGGATGTCTCCATTGAAGAGTTCACTCTTGGCGATGTCCACCCTGTTCCATGTGACTGCCAGCTTCAGCTCTTCATTGTGAGGGCTGGCATCAACTGAAGCACGGTGCTTACTAGCTGAAGTGAAGAACATCACAATAAATATGAAATGCTGAAATCTCTGCAATTATAATACAGTATTATGTTTTTGTTTTTGTTACATGTACCTCCCACCAACGCTTTAAGCAGGACAGTATCAAAATCATTTGGACCCTCCTGCTCGCCGTGGTAGATCGTAATAAAGTCTCGGTTGTGGTAGATGCTAAGCGCCTAGAGACACGGAAGAAAAACAGGAAATCTGAATATATGTGGACAAAATGTGATGATGCAGAGACGAAAGCATTAAAAAGCTGCCCTACAGATTTGGTAGCAAAAGTTATTTTCACATCCATGATGTCATTGAGAGAACAAACTCCCTAGTCTGAGTGAATAAGCTATCCAGCATTTCGAGCAAAGAACCAAAAGTAATGATTGACTAAAAAAATAGAAAAGATTAGGAGTGTATCCATTCACTGCCATCGCCAAACAATTCAAGTTAAATCACTGGTGCTGATTAAACTAATGATTAGATAAACATTAGGATATTGATAAGTGCAAAGTCAGTAGCCACACACTTTTGAGTTGTTGCTGATGTTAAGTCTTAAAAATCAAACTCACTCACTCGCTGCAGACAACAGGAGGTTGTATTTGAAGTTTAGTTTTAGATTGAATTTAACATAAAGTCACATTTCTGCTGTATTCAAGGAAATCTGACAACAGATGCTCTCGAGGGATTTAAGGAGCATAGCTGTGGACTAATCACAGTATTGAAAAAAATTGTAACTGGTTTGACATAATAAAGCTAATCTTTTTTTTTACTGTCTTGTGTTACAAAAATAGCCTGTATCACAGTGGTGTACTGACCATCTGGCATACCGGGACAAATCCCACTGGGCTGCCGGTGGAGTGTCAAAAAAAAATCCATAAAGTTTTTACCAGCTGTCCGGCTTTGTCTGAGTGCCTGTCATTCGGAGTGCACATGAGAACATGCTGCGTGTGGTCTGGGATTTAACAAACTGTCTCCCAGGGCTGAACTCCTATCCCGGTACAGCCATGCCTGATTACATCATGTGAAAACTGAAACTGACACCCCAAATGAGCAACCAGAACAACTTAAGTACAGCAAGACTTTCAGGAAGCAAGATCCAACTGATGTAGTTTGAGAAATAGCAAGATGTCCACTGGCTTAGAAGAGCCAGAATGAATAATTTAATACATAAACTGTTGTATGACAAGAACAACATACTGATAATATAACCATCCTTCATGCTTTGCCTGCAGTGGGGCTGAAATTTAAGGAAGTCTTAATAGTTATGGTTGGGGAAAAGCATAAATATGAGCATCACACAGATTCAACTAAGCAGCTACTGAGTGTGCAGCTGCTTCTTGTTACACAAATAGAACACAATCATACGTGTGTGTCCACAGGAGTTACCCGTTCAATGAGTTTGTCTGACTCGGCTTCAGAAGGAAAGTACTTCTTAAACCGCTCGGCCACTCTGTCTTTCAGATCCACACTGGGGCCAGCCTCACCGTCCACCTCACTGGACTGGACGACTGGAGCCGAGGACAGATTCTCCAAGACGTCACTCAAGAAGTCAGCCAGGCCTCCTGATCCAGCTAGCACCAGCCAGGGCATGGAGTTTTTCAGAGAAAGATCCATTCTCTGATGGGAATTAGGCAAAATAAGAAAATAAGAGACATGGTTCTTTTAGGGAACACAAGAAAAGTGATATAATTTAAAAAAAAAAAAAAAAAATATATATATATATATATATATATATATATATAAACTTTGCTCAAATTCATCTAACATAAATAGCAACAACTATACCTCCAATATGTTTGCCTCTCCAGAAACCAGCATACAGAGGACAGGGATATCGATGCTCCCACTACCTAGAAAACCCCAATAGTGCATCGGTAAATTATTCATTAATGCTGACTTCACTTTAATGCACACATTATGACCAATATCTGCAGATTAGAGCAATGAAACTGATTTTTTTTCCTGGTAATGCAGGAGCTTAAAAAAAAAGACCAAGCTACTGGGTACATTTTTGACAATCCTCTGCCTGACTTTACACGTCTGAAATTCTTGCCCAAGCCTTCAGTGGCTGTTATCCAGTGGAAACCAGAGGAACATACTCATCACACACACATCAAAAACAGATCACCAACAGAGCTGTTTATAGGGGAATTCTGTTTTTCTAATTTGCTATTTTGTATACAACGTTTTACTTCATCATCCCCTCTCTTACCCCAGATGCCTGTGCGCTGATGGGATATGTAATCCTCCAGTTTAGCCCTGAACCCTGTTTCTCCACCTCTGCGTCCCACACTCCCATCATCCACCAGCAGGAAAGCCTGGTAGTTGTTATCCAGGCAGCAGGAGTCCCGGGTTGTGTTCTGGACGTAATACTTAGCAGGAAAGCTGCCCTGTAAGAGGCAGAATTATCACACCGCAGCTACAATTGGGGGCTCCGGGGACTTTCAGACTATAACATGAACAACATTTGGAGTGAGTGCCTCTACAACCTGAGGGTTGATCAGCTGCTGTCGGTTGTGCACCAGGCCCCAGGGAGCGATGCCCAGTGCCACCACTTTATTGAGGGACACCGACGAGGCTGCAGTGGCGTGATCCCTCACCGCTTCTCCAACACACCTGCCGACGCCTTCTCGCAAACCTGCGGTCAGGATCCATGCACCTAGTTGAAATAGATAAGCAGCAAATAAAAAACCTTTCCTTATTCAATAAAAAAAGCCATTTTGACAATCTAACTATGCATTTTTTAGAAAGTCAATCAAGAAAGAAAACATAAGGAAGGAAGGAAAGGTGCATACAATATCATAGAAATAGAAGCAAACACACACACACACACACACACACACACACACAAACACACAACGCAAACACAATAGACATTTCACTATACCCATGCTTAACTAGGCCTGTTTATTTTTACATTTCTATGCCTATTTATCATTTTGTACTTAATTATAATTTTGATGGGTTATTTATTAATCTTTCTATTTGGTGTTGTACTACTTTCTATGTGCTGGTGCTTTCTGTGTGCTTTTTCTGTGTTTTGTGTACTCACTGTGCTGTGTGCGACAGAAATTAATTTCCCTGATGGAACCTCCTTAAGGAATAAATAAAGTTATACTCTACACTACTCTCTACTCTACCCTACTGTGTGTCTGTATGATCGATCCACTTTTCTTGCAGCTGTTATGTTGTTGTTGCAGCTCATATGTTCACACCTTCCTTACATTTCCTCTCAGGCATGTTTACACTGAGGCTCCAGTGTATGTATGAATGTTCTTGAACATGCCTGGCAGTCTTTGCTGTGGAGAGAACATGAAACTGAATGACTCAGGTGATGAGAGACCACTATCGCCGTGTGCCACCTGCATTTGGCAACAGTAGTGAGGAGGAAATGGCCATTGTTGTACCAAATTAGTGTCTGTCCCCAAGGACACAGATACTGCAGTAGCACTTAACTTTTGACCAGTTATATTTTTCTGGGTCAAACTACCATGAGTAGATTCTGTCTTTCGAGAATGTATGTATTATCTCATTTTCTTACATTATCATCTCCATTTAAATGTTCATTCTTTGGTGATGATGTATGATTTTGTAAGGTTTGAATTCATGTCAAACTTCATGTGGAAGCAAAACAAAAATTGATGCTGCCTCAACCTCTTCCTTATTCTTACTCATTTCAGTTTGAGTATTGACAAATTAAGAGGAAAAATCTTTTATCATTAATTTTATTGAAACTATCTTGATCTAGTAAAGCCGCAGACAACACATAGATGAACCACTGACAAGTTTTTGGTCTTCCCACACGATGAGTTGCAGGCATGCTGATATTGCTTTCGACTGTATAACTGTGATCTGATGATTTCAGCAAATGCTCCAAAAAAAGACAAAAAATCTCCTGCAACCACAATCCACTATCACTGCAATCCTTCTGTTAGTGTATGGGTGTCTCTTAAGAGCCTGTAATCAAATGCTAAAATTTTGAACAACTAACATAAACTGAAGCAAGTAAGAAACAATACTTTAGACTGTTGTAAATAGAATTTTACATTTCTAATACATTCTTAGATCTATATTTGAACTATTTTGAATGTTTTGCAAAACTTTAGACGACCCACAAACAACCTGAATTTAAAGGTACACCAGCCAAATTAAAAAGATTGTGACCCTCTGTTCCCTTTGACACAATGTATGCTGAACATAGATAAAATGCTTGTGATACTATAAGCAGTGTTTGAGTTTCACAATACAGTCGTCTGATGTGTAAACTGTGACCTGTTTACCTGTGCTTTGTGAAGCTTTCACCAGTCCCTGCCTGAGGACCTCCCGCACCCAAGTTTTGACCTTTGTCCTGCCTTCTCCACCCACTACAGAAACCACCAAGTTGGGGGCAGACAGACCCCAGTGGGCCGTCATCAGGGTGTAGACCATAGATGGAGGGGTGTCCCATGACAGTCGCAGGAACTAAGACCCCAATACAGAATTGACATTTGATTGAAACACACATCAGAAGTTGACTGCCTATAACTTTAAAAAAACAAAGTCAAATTTACTTCAAAATAACAGAACTTCTCAGTACAGTCATGATATTTGATTGTCAGTGTGCTGTGTCTCTATATATATATATTTAGTTATTTAAAGGTTAGGAAAAACTAAGTACTGCTAAGGTCTAACTCTACAGGAATGAAGCATTTAATGAGCCATTCAAAGTCACCAGAAATGTTACTCACATAACTATGTCTTTTGCTGGCTCCAGCAAACTGTAACTCTCCAAAGGCATCCGTTGGGTATTCAGAGGAGTGCTGAGCAGTATCCCAGTGATTGACAATTGCTGTGCTGAAGTAGTCGCCAAGGGCTACAGAGGCATGGGCATCTCTAGCACCCCCACACTGACACAGTGCACCATTACTGCAAGACAAGATTACACAAGTGAGAACATGATTCTCTATTGTTGCATCACCACAGATGGCAGAGGAGACCCATAATACGCACAAAGGAATGTGCTCCACAGAAATTTTCACTGTACCTGAAGGAATCTTCTACAAATGTGGTGCACACTCTCTTCTTTATGATTTTGGGGATCCAGCTCTGAAAGAATTTACAAACAGTTAATAAATTCCTTTTAAGAACAATATTAATTAACACCCCACACTTTTATGTTAGACCACAAAGTGTTGAGAATGAGAAATGCAGTATTGACCTAAGCACACACAGAAGCTCCGTGTGATATGCTGAGGTGATACGGTGCATCCAAACACCTGACTGTGACTTCTGAAGTGGTGCAGCTTGAGTTTATAACCTTGTACAGTATGTGTAATTTAGAGAATGGATGTGAGGGCATGTGTGATGGGCACGTAGGCCAGGTAACTGAGAAGATATCTTCCATGCAGACATACAGTAAATTTACAGTACAGTACATCCGCAACAGAACTGTAGATCTACTGGAATGAATACCTAGTCTCTTAAGCACTGACTCTCATGGGAATTTTGATTTCAATTTAAACTCCATAAATAGCTTATTTTCATTCAAAACTTTGTTTTATCCACTACCAGACATGTCAGTACTAGCCATAGTGTTTTGACTAGTAAAATCAAGAGGATAGCAATCAATTCATTTTGTACAATACATCAAACAAGGTGTCTGTGAAGAGTAATACATTATTTCACCTTTATGCCACATTTGCCTGTAATTTCTTAATTTCCCTTCGGGGATCATAATAAGTATATAAAATTTTCAAAAAATTTAAATTAGCCAACTAGAGACAAGTATTCATATTTATAATTTAAAGTAACAGTTTAATATTATTATACTTTCTTTTGACTGTGATTGGACACTAACGTAAAAACAAGGTTCCCACACATACATGTAGTAAACATGTTGAATTCCACACTTTATTCTAACGCTAACTCTCTAGCAGTGAGACAGCGACGCGTCACAAACCGCTTCTTTGACACCCGGAAGAGAATACGACTTTCATACTATGGCCACGCCAAGACCCGCCCTACATTGAATCTGATTAGCTTGTCCGTTACTCCACTCTAGTCGTAGTCCAATCATCACGCCCAATCACCAAATCAACAAACGCTAACCAATCAAACGCAGGGCTAGGTCTGTCGTTGCTTCACCTTAGTATGACTCAAATTCAGCTACCTGGAAGACACGTTTTATCAATAACATAATGGTCGCGTCACACATAGTTACATGATAGAGGGGCACATCTCCAGAGACCTGGAACTGGCATCTTTAAGTGGAATTCAGCCATTATAAACGCTCGTATGCGCCTTTGGAGCGAAAATATGTGAGAGCAGCGACAGTTATATTTTACCTTTCCTCTGGATGTAGGTATCACCTTATCAACGACGAATGTTGTAGCTTCGGCGAAATTAAGTAGAATGCTGAAAGCTAGGTGGTGAAGTTCTGCTAAATGTTGAACTAGCTACAGCTAGCTAGTGCTAGACAGACGCTAACCCAGAAATGGGCGTGTTCTGTCCTTTGTTTATGAAATTGAGACGTTCATTTTAACGCGTACAATTGAAATACGTACGACCGAGGCTTAATAACCAGTGTCAGTAATGTCGGTAGACTTATTAGCTATTAAAGTTGCGTGTTGTCGAGTGTATCATCCGCACCGGAGCTATTATAATGTCTATCACTTTTACAAGTAGCTCCACGTTGGGTCACAGACGTGTCAACAGTCGTGAGCGGATTCGAAGTGGACTTTCGTGAGTCGGGATACAAAAGCAGCGACGACCCGTCAGTGGCTCCCGTTTTCCAGAACCGGACCGCGAACACACCACGACTACACGGCCGTTCAATGCGCGCTGTCCGAGGCAGGGGAGCCGTCCATCGCTCATCACCGTGACGCACAATAACTGCCAGCCACCTCTGTCGTCACTACTTCCACTTGTTTTTAGAGTTGTATTCCTTTACTAATCACCGCTGCACCACCATGAGATCACGTATGAAGGAAGCAGGATTACTGAATGGAAAGCCTACCCACCTGGTCCTTCTCAGATTTAACAATTTTATCCCCGCCGCCGCCTTCCCCTCCCGTGTCTCTCATGTTTCTTTTTCCTGTTTGACTCAGTGAGAAATTAAGGGGGAAATACTTCAAGATCTCTCTGTGTCCATCCCCTCGATGAGCAGGTTTCGACACCAGATAGCTTAGATTCTTTACTCCAGAAAGGATGGGATTTGCAACGTCCAGAAGTTTACCGTAAGAGTTAGAAGTGGGTGCAGACACACCAAACAGGTGAGGGTGTGGTTTTTACAACAGACAGTCAATTTGTGGACGTCCTTCAAAATGAAGGAGGAGTCAGTCAAACCACAGATATTTCACACCCAACTTGTGATCCAGGCCAAACATACCAATTTAAATACTGTGTGTTAATCTCACTGCTGCGATGCCTCTCTGCGGTCTGGATTAGCGATATCAAAAACAAGAAAGAAAATTCTCCTTGTCAGTGATGACTTCTCCAGCAAACAAGCAACAAACACACACAAGCTTGTGGATTTTGCAGTTTGCTGCCATCCTGGTTGCCTGAAAATACCTCACACAGGTCCATCCTGGACTTCCACCAGTACATGAGGGACATTTACTTTAGTCAACCCAATACGACCAGTAACAGATATGGTTTCTGGTTTTGTTTTGGTTTGTGTTGCTTAATTCAAAATGTTTCATTTATAAATAAGGTTATTTAGGTGAAATGACAATGTCAGCAATATCTAATCATTATAAGGTGGTTTCTAATCTAATATATCGTTACAGGGACCTTTTAAAAGAAACCGAAGCTTTTGATCCACACAACATTCAACCTGGTTTGGACCATTTTGCATAAATCTTTAAGGTATGGATGTAATATAACTTCTCACAGATGTATATCATAAATATTTATTGTACAATGTATTTAAATATTGAGGATTGTATATTTTAAAAGCAATATGAATTATCATTTTCAAGCAGCATTCAAACATCCACATTCTATAGATCTATGATAAGTACCAGTCAGTCAGGATGTATACAAATATATTTGCTTCTAAATAGGTGGTGGACGCTATTGAGAATTGTACACCTTGTTAGTCCATTCCACTTGGCCCTATCTGCCGTATCCCTGCGGGTCGTGGGCCTTTTTCGACTCATCTTTTCCATTTGAATTGCCGAGGTGGTATAAAACATTGGCCAGATTGTGGACCTGGCAAGTCCCGAGTTTGCAGCCTCTCTGAGGGGCGCGGCGTAGACGTAGCTTCACTGCCATGCTGTTGGTGATGAAGCACAGATAGAGAGAAAAAAAATACAGATCAGGCTCGAAAATATAGAAAAAGTATCTCCAAATACCAAATAAATCATAAACTATTTATTTGAAGGTCTATTAACAGCTAGAGTCCAAAGTGCTGTTTGTAAATGACTATCACAGTGTTTATCCTACATCAACAGGCTCCAGACAGTGGGTAGTGACCAGTGAGTTCAGCCTGTTTGTACTGGTAGCACTTCTGTGGTCATGTCATTTACAGACACTTGCAATGCTGATTGCTCTACCTGTGTTTCAGTGCATCCAGGTCCAGATGTTCTGAGTGATATGGGATGATCCTCAGCACGTCAGCGTACTGCTCCTGCGCCTCCTCTGACCTTTTCACCTCTGAAGCCTCGACAACGTTCACTGGGAGGACAGTGTCTCCTTCTGACCTATGGGTTCATCAGTGAGAGGTATTTATTACTTGTTTTAATCAAAAAGAAAACTCATTCATTTATCAGTGTGCAATAACACGTGGATAAAATAATAATCCATATTTTACTTCTTTGATACTCCAAGGCTCTTTTTTGAAGCAGAACATTTTTTATATTCTTTTCCACAGATTTTTTGATAGTAGGTGATACATCATTCTTACTATCAGCATTCATCTCCTATCAGGAGCTGTGTATTTTTTTACTGACCTGTGAGTTGGTCTGAGTGGAACGGTAGCAGTCAATGGAAATGTCAGCAGCAGCACAAAAGCTATCTCCATACCGCACTAACCTGTAGCAGGAAAAACAATTAGAGACGGTGAGATAACATACTGTACAGAACAGACGTGCTCCTTATAAAAGGTCCATTGACATAATATTCATCAAAAGAAGGCTGACACAGAAGAGAAGTCCAAATATAAGGATTATGAAAAAAAGACCTGCTTAAAATAGGATAAATATGAATCCAGGATGAAACTTACCACTAAGAAAATCGCAAAACCTGCTCTGACTGTATGAAGAAACTTCTCGTGGTGTTGGATGCTCAAGTCTGTCATGAAGTCTCCACTCCTGGTCCTTTATAGTGTGGCCACAGGGTGGAGGGGTGTGTCTGAGATGTAGTCACACTTGGAAAACCAACTTTCATGCTTGTGATTAATCAGTCAGAGTGACACTTTTATCAACTATTTACACTAGATGTGACACTAACATAAACAGCCTTCAGCAACAGTATCCAAGAACAACATTGTAAATCTAATTGTGGTGACGTTGTACCTCGTGCAGTGTTTACATTGATTCTGAGTTCACTCTATAAGCACCAACACCCCTTCCACATCCTCCCCTATTCCTCTGCTCCCTCACTCCACTTGCTCCTGAGCAATTGTTCCAGAAATCATTCTTTCATCTCCATCACCTGCAGGAAGCCTGCACGGCCCAAAATAACCTCAATTCTCCTCGAGGCTTTTCTTTATCGTCCCATTTTTCCTGTGCTTTTTCCCTTGACTAAGTTTTGCCGTCACCGTGTTTATTCCTGAAATGTCCTTCACTCACACACACCCCACCCCCTCACCGACAGTGTTTTAAAGCAGCTTGTTAATTTTCTACCTGTTTTCAAACAATAAGTAGCTCTTCAGGGATAATCATATAAAATATTGTTTATCAAAACGGCCAAGGATTGTTGATTTTCTCCCTCTCTTTCTCTCTGGGAAAATGTCCATTTATTTTAAAGTTTTAATAACACTTTTTTTTTTCCCCAGCTTCCCTCTCCTTCACTCGGAATCACAACTTCCCTTTTCAAGTCTATTGTGTACTTTTCCTTGAACATCTGGACTGTTCATGTCAATGGAGAAGTGAACTGAGTCATCTCTGGGGGTACGTGCAGTCAGGAGGGTTAGCAATCAAATGATGAGGTAGTTTGAGGATTTCCCACAATGTTTTTGTGTGGATTACATGACCTGCAGTCTCATGTGTTCGTGGATTACATGCGAGGTGAAAAGGGTTATGTGCCAAAAAAAATGAGACATCTTCTTGAACCTGTTCCTGCATGTCTGCTTCTGACTTCTGACTGCAACATTTGAGAGTTTTAGAAATCCAGATAAATGCAGTTGCCATTGATAATGGTTAAAATAATGAGTCATTTAATAGAACAGAAGTCATTTCTTAGGTATAGTTGTGAATATTCCTTAATTTCAGTTTTATTCTTAATCAACTTTGATCATAAATGAATACGTACTGGGATATTTGATGTTTCTTTTAATGAATTTAGAGCAAAGTGTGAATCCATATGAAGACTTAATTAAGTATATTTGTCATTTAATCACATAAAACAATAAATAAAGTCTTTAATCGATAGATTATAGCTAAATTTGCTTCATATAAAAATGTAATATTCAGAAGCTCTGACACATTTGATATATGGTTTACAAAACACAAATTAAATAAAGAGAACCTGGGCAATGGTTTGTTCATCGATGACAATACAATAAAAAAATTTGTTGCAGTAATATGAAATATATTTTAATGGGGACTGTTAGAAAATCTGATAAGCATCATATCTTCTTAAATATATTGGTTGTGTTCATAGCTGTGTACATTATAAAAATACACGTGGTAATATGAGAAGTGTATGCAGAGCATTTAATATAATGCTTGTAACATTTATTTAATGCTAATTTACCCTTAAATAGGAGAACTTTTCAAGTTAACTGATACAAATACAATATACTAAAAAAGTTTTTGAACATTGCGTGTGACTTCTTCATAGTTCCAACTTCTGGTTAGCTCTCATTTTAGTTTAGTTTTTAGTTTAGGAAATCAAACCTTTAATGTCAAACTCAGAGTGATAGTTGTGAAAATTATGCAACATTTCCTCCTGTGTTCAATTCAGAGTCCCTTCAAAGGGGACCAACCCGTATCAGCCAACAGTTTTGTCTACTCTACATACAGTGGCCTGCACTGTGTTGCAGTCATTATGTCTGCTGGTTATGATGCGAATCTGTGTCATGATGACAAAGGCAAATAATCCTGGATTGCATACGTCAATTACAGTTGTTGTTTTCTTCCACTGGTTTTACTGGCTGCATGAATCTTCCACCTGCGACTTGTTGATTTCCTTCATTTCAAGTGTTCAATTTGTCTTGATGGAATATTTGCTCACATCCATTGGAGCACTTTGTCAGGACCCCTTTGGGTTTTTTTTTTTTCATTATCACTAATATAGTATGCATCCTGTTGTTGTGAACCTGCAGCCATCATACAGCCACTTCTGCCTCCCGGTCGCGTTTCCCCTTCCCACCAGGAGCAAGATTGAGCATCCTGTTAGGAAAGCCTGGAAGTGACAATCACTCGTATATCATCTTCCCACAGAGTACGTCATGTAGTGTGCTCAAGACACTTTGCGACAAGTGCATGACCGCTATCTATCTAATCTTTTCAGTACATTTTGTATGACAGTTTAAAGTAGGGTAGCAAAGTTCAAACCAAAACTCAGCAGATTAACAAAAATAAAAAAAATGCAATGAGAAATTGAAACGTTTTGTTTATTTTCCCTGTCTGTGGATTAATATCTTTGTCGACCGCTTGGACTGCTACGTTTTAGCTGTAATTCGCACATTTTATAAACAAATATATTTAGAAAGACACAAATAATTTAGTTGAACAGGAGTTCCTAAACCTTACCTTATCAGGGCCCCCTAACAGACTTCACAAAGCAGAGCCCCTTTATTAAATGTCACATCTAAAACACATTACTGTATTTGTACTTAATTTAACTACATTTAACAATGCATTTGTAAGATGATATTAATTTCTTAATTGTTTTTAGCATTTTCCCCTGGTGACCTCTAGCAGCCCTTCAGGCACGGCTCCACAAAAATAGCTCCATCCTGTGGGACTAGACACAAACAACATCATAGTGCTGAATGCACAATATGTAATTCTGTGCCTTTTCAATTACATGATGGAAGTGTTTTTATTAATGAAATGATAGACATGTTAAGCCGGGTGCTTTCATCTGAAAAATCTTGACGTTCCCGCTTCGATGGCTCATCATTTGCCTTTTTATCGACAGCTCCCGTGTTATGCAATGAGCCGGGGAGGTTTAATAAAAAGAAATCTTTATGGTTTTTTCAGTGATTCCCAGCCTGTTAAGAGATTTGAGTGAAAGAGTGTTTTAAAGCAGTACGGAAAGGGAGAGGGAGACAGAAACCTGTAGGATACAGGGTCAACACTCACAGATATAAGCCTAGAGTCCATTAGTGGATTATATCCATAACCTTACCATTGCTCCTGTCCCTCTCTTGGATTAGAGAGAGCGAGGGAGAGAGAGGGTTATATCCAAAGACAGAGACGAGTGTTCCGTGGATTGTGGACTCAGACCCCTGAGAAAGAGCCGAAGTAAAGTTGTGATTTTGAGTTGGGAGACTTCAGCTTATTTTGAAACGCCTATGATATATCACCTCACTGATTGAGTGAATTACACAAGGTAGGTTTGGTGAATTACATGGTATTGAAATCAAATTTAAAAGTCTTGTGTTTAATGGATCTCAGTAATGACTATGTGATATAAAATATACAGATTCATGAACCATATATCAGTGATAAAAAAGGATAAAGGAAATTAAATGGTAGGATAAGTATGTATTTTTTATTTGTGTGTAACATTATATTATGTATATAATGTATTTTCAATGATTTTGTGAAATCTTTTCAGTTGTAAATATCACATTTATTGACTTATTTCTTTATCTTTGGTGTGTATTTCATGAAGCGTACCTTTGTCTCTGCTGTCTTAACGGTAACTTTATGTTATGGCCCTAATGATGATTCCTCTCCTGCTTTGTGTGTGTTTGTGTGTGTGTCAATTCGTGTGTGTGCAGGAAGCATGGACGTGGACCTGGAGGGGATTATCCAGTGCATCAAGCAGGGGAATGAAAACGGTGTTCAGACACAGCTACAGGAGTTTAATAAAGAGGTAACATCATCACAGAAGCTTCATCATCACATTCCCGTGTCTGACTGATGGCTAACCTTCATCGTCATCTCTCCCAACAGTTTGCCCAGTGCTTCTTCTTTGATGCCGAAGAGAGGGACCGGAGGAAAGTGAGTTGGATCATGTTGCTGCTTCGGTCACATCTCTGTCCTACCTGTGTTCCAGAAGCAACACCTTTTCTCCCGCTGCCTCACCCTATACCTCCATCTCACCCACCCCTCCCCACACACGTCCCATAGTCTGTGTGTGATTAGTAATTCTGCTGTATCAGTTGTCCTTGATCCTCTCTCCTTGCATACTCAGGCAGATTGAGTCCAGGCGGAGCATCTGAATAAACAACATACTGCATGTTAATCTATTCAACACTCTATAGTCTAAGTGGAGTGGAGTACTGTATATGCAAACATCTCAATCAAACGTAGTTGCTAACTGAGTTTTATTCAGTATTAATTCCATTTTATTTTGGTTAAAATTTACTTCAAAATTGATTTCATGTTTTTCATTGAATTGCTTTATTTCAATTATTATATATTCTAATTATATTTAAAAGTAATTTGATTTGTAGGATAATTTCGATGCAATATCATTTTCAATGTATCTTGACTTTTCTACATCTTTATTTTTATCTTTAATTTAAAAATACCATTTCTCATCCCCGTGCATGAACAAATATGTAATATTCCCTGAACCAAACCTGTTCTCTGAACCAGGCTAGTAAGTAAATAATGTATTTCATAGAAACAAGATCAATCTAACTCCTCATACATCTGCTTAGCAACATAGCTCTAAAGAGGAAAGTCCCTGACTCAAAATGGAGATAAGGCTATCCTGTATACACTAACATTTTTCTTTTCTTCTTTATTCCTCACTAAAATGCTGTAAAGCAAAGAAAACTTGAAGAGGTATGGTGCTGCTACATTTCAGAAGTTCAAGTTGCATGTGTACCTACCTGAAATGTTCAAAATAAGTTCATTCTTTGCCCTGCTGTGTCAGTTCAAGAAGAATAAAGTGAGGAACCAAACGATCTCTGACTCGGACAGTGATGAGTACGATCAGGAGGATCGAAATCTCATCGTCAGACAAGTAACGGATTCATTTTCTGTTCATCCAGGTTTACTGTTGGCTCCTCCTTTGAAGAAGAGCATTGACCTAAATGTATTTTGGTTTCCCTCAGAATTTGGCTGTTGTCCTCTTGAGGTTCATAAGAACGGAAGTCAAAAGTCATCTTTTGAGAGTATCTCTGCGCACCCTGAGAATCCTATCCCGAGACAAAAAGATTCTGGGCCCCTTCATCACAGACAGCGCCCTCCTGACTGTGGCGAAACTAGCGGGACTGACCACATGTGATGCAAGCGATGAAGCGAACGACCCCGACACTGACTTCTACGACAACATCATCGCCTCCCTCACAGAGGCCAAAGTGTTGCAGTGTCAGACTGATGAGGACGAAGCCAATATGGAAGTCGGTGACCAGAATGAAGAAGGCTGCACCTTCGATGAAGACGCCAAGAGTGATATCAGCAATGCCAACAGTGGAGATCTGGACAGCCTCAGCTGGCTGGGGAGCCACAGGACCAGCATCAATGAAATGCACAGAGGCAGCATCCATCAGAGGGTGCTGGAGCGAGGCAGGAGAGACCGCAGAGAGAGCAAGATGGAAGGGGAGGAAGAAGAGTTGGATGCAGGAGAGGAGGCGCAGAGAAAGGAGGCCATGAAGGTGTTGTGTAATGTGGTGTACAACAGCGTCTGGGCTCAGGAGAGGTTCAGTGCTCTCAGGTGGGCTTTCTCACAGGAGACAACTGAAAATATACAGTACAGCAATCCAAAAAAGTCTTTCTTGACCCATTTGGTGTTAAACGTTAGTCATTTAATCTGATGAATCAAAGAACTTATCTTTCTGTTAAACTTAAGGAAAGAGATTTAAATGAAAGGCAACAGGTGGATGCCTTTTGACAGAGGGTTGTCATGACCCTCTTTTGGCTTTTGTTTGAATCATATTATCTCCAGATTGCTAAGATGTTGTTTCTTTCAGGCTCATGAGTGGTCTGGTTGAGCGGGTGTCCTCCAGTATCAGCTGCTCGCCTCCATCCAGTGTTCAGTTCTATGAGCTACGTCTGATGTTCCTTATTACTGCACTACGACCAGAGCTCAGGACTCAGCTTCAACAGGTAGCACAACCTCAATTACGACAAAGTGCCCTGAGCTGCATCGCTTGGGTTTAGTTTAATATTAATAACAACAGAGCTGACTATTCTATTCTGGTCTATACATCTGCTCTCACATGCATTACATTGATTGGTTTTCCAGGGGGGAGGTGTCTCCATCCTCAATGCAGCTCTGGAGAGCTGTTTGGAAGTTCAGTGGAAGGACCAGTATGAGTGTGTGCTGAGCCCGGAGGTGCCACCCATCTCACTGGAAGCCTCTCAGCGCATCATAGAAATCCTTAAAATCCTCTTCAACATCACCTGCAGCACCCACAGGCAGGAGCCCGGTGAGGTCAGTGATGATGAATCCAGCATTAAGCCGTCGGTGTCATCTCTCAGATGTACTAAGCAAACCCGCAGGCATAATCTCGACTCTACCTGCATGTTTTACAATTCCTCAGAATGACGCAGCTCTCTACCGACACCTGGTGGCGCTCCTGCGTCTCTGCCTGATGAGGAAGTGTGTGCTTCCAGATGATACTGATGAACTGCAGGGGTGAGCATGACGTTACATAAATGAAACTACCAACATAATCATAATAAAAAATAATGCAAATGAATTTGACGTTGCTATTTTACCTCTATAGAACACTTTGCACATTTTTTGAAGTCATCCTGAATCTTTAAGTTCTATTTAAGGTCAGATGAACTCTGCTGTCATAAATGGATATTTGCCATCGGTGAACTGGAAATTCACTGTAATATTTTTGTCAACAAATTACAAAAAGTTAATTTGTTATGCTAATATTTCTACAACCTTTTATAATTTTGTGTTTACTTTGTATATCAACCATGCTTTCTTTTGTCTCAATCAGCCACACAGTCAATCTGCTGTCAGCATTGCCTCTCCAGTGTCTGGACGTGCTGCTGATGGTGCCCCTGGAGACAGACTCACAGCAGTGCCATGGTGTCAACATGGACTGTGTCCACACTCTGATGCTGTTCATGGAGAGACGCCTGGAGTCGGTGAGGGGAAAAGCAATATGCAGAAACATTTCATTAAGAGTCTCCTTCTACAAATAGGCTATTGCACAGAAATAATCTACTTTTTTTTTGTTCTTTCAAGGGGGATAAAATCAAAGAGAAGCTGACACCAATCCTGAATCTGCTGACAGAGAGCTGCAGGGCCCACAGAGAAACCCGCCGTTACATCAGGAAATACGTAATACTCCCAATGCACAAAAAAACCTGTGCTATTCCTAATATTTAGATTGCATTGGAAACAAGAGTTTCTTCAAATATTCAAATGCTATAATAATAATTTGTCTGCTGTCAGGTTCTGCCTCCTCTGAGAGATGTATCCCACAGACCAGAGGAGGGATCCACTCTGAAGAGTCGCCTCATCCGTCTCATGACTCATCTAGACACAGAAGTCAAACACTGCGCCGCTGACCTTATCTTTGTCCTCTGCAAGGAAAATGGTGAGAGTGCATGTCTGAAGTAACAGACATGCACTTAGGTTTCATTTACTTCTGTTTTATGAAAAATTGAGCTATGGGTTTAAGAAAATGCATGCTCCAAAAAAATCTTTCCTTTTTCACTGTAGACATCTGTTGCAGTCTCCAAACAACTTAAGAATAATAACAGCTCCAAAAAAAAGAGACCGCAACATAAGAGAAGGACACCACGAAAATGAAAGTTAACAGTTTTTATTAACGTTTTCCCACACAAGTTTGTAAATAATAAACAGCCCTTAAGGCAACTTAATAAGGGTACATTACCAAATCAAAAGGGACCTGGAGAGGCCAGCAAACTCAAAAGAATGGGGGGGGGGACACAGGCCACCTCCTATAGGGACGTCCGAGCTGGCCCCCCTCCCTACCTAGCAAAACCAAATTAAAGACTAACAGAAAACTAGTGATGTGACGCTGGGGATCGAAGCGTGTGCCGAGTAGGGGAGGGGTGTTATAAGTATACAATAATAATAATAATAATAATAAATTTTATTTATATTGCACTTTACATTACGAAAATCTCAAAGTGCTACAAAGACAAAGAAAGCATAAAACCTATGGTGAAGCAAACTAATAAGACAACACAACCCAACAATAAGGCATATATAAAAGGCTAAGGAAAGGCCCTTTTAAAAAGGTGAGTCTTTAGGCTACGTTTAAAAGAATCCACAGTCTGTGGCGCTCTCAGATGGTCAGGGAGAGCATCCCACAGACTGGGAGCAGCCGAGCAGAAGGCTCGATCACCCATATACTGTATACAGTGTATATATATATATAAACACACACACACACATACACATGTTTTGCATACTCTTTTATTTTGCTGACAGTTTTATTCACAGGCTTTCTGCAAAACGCCACACACTTCAAACTCATGCCACCTGATATTTTACCATCCAGCAGATGTCGTACCAGAGTAAATGAAGCCTCATGAAGCTTGAACCAGAGTGAACCAATTGGGATGAAAAGCTTCAATGCTTCATGGGGCTTCATTTGCCCATCACTACCGAAAACAGGACCCCGGTCATCTCCAGGACAAAGGAGAAGAAGAACGAAAGTTAAAAAATAAACTTAAAGGATCATGTCTGTGGGAGCTGTTGCTTGGTCTGTGTCTGTTGAGTCAATGTGCTGGCTTGCTTTTGTAGTAGGATGGTAATTGGGGCGGCAGTGATTGGGATCTGCTGCAGGTGTATCAGCCCAAGTATGCCAGCCTAATAAAAGGAAAGACAATGTTAAATACAGTTGAGAAATAGGGAGTGATGATGTCACGGCCATACGCAACAACATCAAAAAGCCATTATCCTAAAATATCTTCCCCCAAAAGATTTCCCCATTTGTTACAAAAAAAACCCCACATTTATATTTTACCTTATACTCATTTTAGCAGTTAAAATGATTACTTACTCATATTTACCTGGACCAGCGTTTGCTTGTGTTATATCCATTAGTTATCACTAGCTCCGGGGATATCTAGTTGTCATCTTTTTTTCAGTTGAAAAGTTTCTTAACAGACTGTAAATAATAATTGGTTTTCATTTATGCTGATCTTTGTGTATAGAGTACTTTATTTTCATCTGTCATCTTCTTCTTCCAGTCAGTAGATTTGTCAAGTACACAGGCTATGGTAACGCAGCAGGCTTGCTGGCCACCAGGGGTTTGTTGGGTGGCCAGGGGTCCGGGACTTCCAGTTCTGATGGTCAGTATTCCAGCGACTCTGACTCAGACACAGAGGAGTACCGTCAGGTCAAAGATCGCATCAACCCGGTGACAGGCCGGGTGGAGACAGAACAGCCAGACCCCATGGAGGGCATGACAGAGGAGGAGAAGGAGGAGGAGGCCAAGAGATTGATCACACTCTTCAACAAGCTTGCCAGGTATGTACAATGACGGCGTCTCGTAGCCACACTGTATTTCTCCTTATTTAATGTCAATGCTGATTAAATGTGGTTTTTGTTGCAGAGATCACTTCATCCATGCAGTGGGAATCGATTCAGATGGAAAAATGGTCCCAATGTCAGGGTTGAAGGAAGACTTTGTCACTGAGGAGAGGGAGTCTGGGTCAGAGAACGACAGAGACACAGAGGAAGGAGAGAAGAACTAAAACATCAAAACGTCCCATTCCCAAAGTTTGATTTGACTTAAATACGGCAGTGAATTTATATGTTCTAGTTCTCTGCCAGGCAGCAACTCATGAAATGAATTAACTCAAGAGGATTAGAGGCTGTATGATCTACTTCACTAGATTCAGACTATGATACGCTGCATCAACAGCCACACTGGTTGGAGTTAAAAATTCTATTTTGAAATTAATAATAAATATTCAGGAACAGATTTCCTCATAGCAGCATTCTAATAGCATCGATACAATCTACAGATCTTATTGTTCCTTCTTTTATTTTGTGTAGATTGTTTTAGTCTGTTATAAAGTGTCACATTAGAGTAAATTCAGAATGGGTAAATATCGGTTACATTTCTGTGTGTGTCTGTTACTAGAACAAAATGAAAAATACATTATATCCAACACCTGCACCATATGCTCTGTTTACCTTCATGTCTCTGATGTATTGTAGTGCATTACTGTCTGACACTGGGTTCAGGTCAATGTTCAGTCCCCTGTAATGCAACATTTGACTGACTTATTTCTTCTGCATTGTTAATTTTTTACTGATATTTATTGGCTTTTGGTATTGTTGTAGTAAATCAGTGCACTTAATCAGTTTTGATGAGTTCTTTAGCTGAATATAAATGTTGCTACAGATGGAAATGTATGGAATTATTTCAATATTATTCATATACTGTATGTTATTTTTTCCTGTAAATATTCTGAGTCATTAGCATGGGTATTGTAAACAAATGAAGAAATAAAATCAAGAACTGGATGAATGAAAGAGGAAAATTTGGTATTTTGCTTTATGGTAATATCAGTTTTATTTATTTAGCACATTTCAACACAAGAAACCAGAATGCATATAAAACAGAAATGAAACTGACAACATGAGCTTCAGCAACCCAAGTAAGACAAGTAAGAGGAAAAAAGAAGCATGTCTTTTTCGTGGAAGATGCACCAGAAATATACTAATTTTGCTCCTTTATGCAGAACCAGTGAATGAAACATGAGATTTCTGACATTCTAAACAATGATTTTCTTAAGGCACAGCACAGTGTATCAGCTTATCTCCATCATCTCTTTGAGTGACATCTGCAGCTCCACAGACTGCAGGGAGGAGGCACCGCCTTCAACAGCTATTGTCTTCAATATCTCCATTGAAGTCAGGACCACCTGAGACAGAAAAAAAAATAGGAAGCAGAAGTCAGATGCAACAGCAAGAAAGATGAGAGTGTGATGGCGTATTTTTTTCTTTGTCAGCACGATCTTCCCCTGTAGAGGTTGGGGGCAGAAACACCAGAGAGATCAGCTGTCACCACCAGTATTCAAGCTTCTGTAATCAATACTGAGACAAAATTGCCTCTTGAAAGGTGCTGCTGACTTCAGCTCCCTTATTTGAGCACTTTGATCTGCAGTTTGATCAATCCTGATATTTGATGTGTATATGTGCTGCAGAATAAAGCCTTCTCTACCGACGGGAATACTGCTTTAAATCTGTCACAGTTTAATAATTTATAGCTTTTCTCACCTCCACTGTGATGAGTTTCTTCACCCAAGGCCTGTTGTCTGGGTCAGGCCACTTCTCCCCGAGGCAAAAGAACAAGGAGCAGGGAGGGTCATCTCTACCCTCGATGAAGTCTTGTATTCCTAGTGTAAAAGAACAATCCATCATCACATCAAAACCTCCAACTTTCTGAATACTTTCATAAATGCATAAAGCAGCATAATGATAGCTTTTCACCCACCTCGGACAAAATCCATAAAGTGGTACAGCTGTTGAGGTTGCAGTTTAGAAACCTCTCTTGGCTGTCTGTTCCTGTCAAACTTGGAGAAACTCCAAAATGCTTTGGTTTCACCCCATCGCTGGCCGTACACCACATGGCCTGACACCCGCAAGTCTAACCCACCACCCAGCTTGTCGAGGATGCGCTGGGTCAGACTAATTTGGGTTTGGTCCAGCATAACTCCAGGACTTGGCAGAGACACCAGAGAGAGGCCTGATGCTGGATCCAGAACTGTCTCGGTGAGTTCAGGCCTAAAATGAAAGCAATGTTTATAACCATACTGAAATTTTCATAGTTTGGAAAAATCATAAAGACATTACCGAAATAGGTTGGCAAGTGACGAAATTCATGCATTTGCATATCTGCATGGGAACTATCCCCTTCATGCTGAGGTAACTGGATTTTGGCCCTGGCTGCACACATGAGCGCCTCCCCAGCTTTCCTAAACCTAACTCTGGGTAAAATCAAATGAAATATTACCCAAAAATAAAATGCAATCTCTTGATGTTACCTGTAGACTAAGCGGATTCCAGCTTCATTCTGGACCAGCTGCTCAGACACCTTCACACCTCTGTAGTACACCAATATCTTGAATTGAGTGTCTGCAGATTAAAAAGGGGGAGCAGTGTGAGGAACATAGTTCAGCTTCCCTGCTCTTCCAGTGCCTTCTGCTTTAAATCACAATAGTCAACTGTCCCACAGAAACCCACACAGCTTTTATGGTCTTATAAGAACACATTACACATTTTCATTATTTTGCAGTGGATGTAATTTTTGGGTGTGCGTTTTATTTCCTATTTTATTTCTACCATGGCACCCGCCAACTTACTGAAATGATCTCCTTCTCTGGCCTTGTTCATTGTATGCAGGAACAGTTGCCCAAGGTAGGCCCCTCCCACGGCTTCCTCCATTGGATGTGCTGGTTGCTCAGGCAACTCTGCTTCACCAACTGCTCCCTCAAACCTGACTGGATAGTGCTGTTGCCCAGGCAACGCACATGCACCAATCATAACCTGGTTTTGGAGCTGCTGTTGCTCAGGAGGAGGCTCAAAGCCTGCAGTGCCCTCTGTGGAAAAGTTGGAGAAACTAAAAAACTACTTTCCAGGAAAAGTACCTTGGATTTTGCTGTGTGCTCATGCTGCAGCAGCGATAAGGAAATGATGACGAGCTGATAGGACTACCTCCATCGGGACCAATGTCCAGTCCTTTTAGACACTCCTGGAGAATATCCTCACTGGAAGTGGATTCTGTTGGTTAACATGGATCAGAATACACAAAAATGATTCAACAAACCTAACTTGAGTCATTTAATTTCTAAGCTCCAATAATTATGCATAATTAAGACAGAGTGACAGAAAGAGAGAGAGAAAGAGAAAGACCTTCTTACCTGTAAACACAGTTTCGTCTGCAAAATATGGGCAATCATCAAGGCATGAGACAACCTGGATCGAAAATTACACAGACACACATGTGAATGAGTAACTCTGCAAATATATATATTTCTTTTTAATTTTTCTATTTCCTTCAGCTCTTACTTCTTCTGTAGGAATGCCAATATCTGCAACCAGATCAGGGCTATCTTGGTTCTGAAGTCCAGCAGAAGAGTCAGCTTTAAAATTGACAGCAAAAGCTTGAGTTTATTTTGAACTTTTCATTATTTCTATGCTTTGACCTGCACACTTTGCATTTACATACTGCCTTAACAAATCTCAACCACTGACGCATGAATCCAAACAGTACAGAATCTGTACTATCTACAATACAGATAGTATGTTCAGGCAGAAAAGGTGGGCAGAACAGGAATAAAGTACCTGAATCTGTTGTATGCTTATTGTGTTACCTTCTATTACAGTATCTAGGTTACAGTCAAAAAATACTATAATGATGTTCCTTTCCTGGACCTGTGAATTACGGTTAATACAGCAAGCTGAATAATTTTGCATGAGGAGAAAGAGGATTTTTATAACAAGAGAACAATCTTTTCAAGCATAACTGGTCCAGGACCAATTGGTAATTGGACCAATAATGGATCCTCACCTCCTGGTGCTGACTCATCTGGCCAGCGAAAGACTTTATGAGGGTTAGCATCATCTTTCTTATTATCCTGGACCAACGTGAAGCCTTTGGCTCGGAGGGCGCTGCGGAAGTTCCTCTTCCAAACTGTGGCATCTCCCTGAGCGTGGCCATTGCCTCCCACCTCCGCCCAGGCCTGCAGGGAGGAAACATTACACCATGTAGAACACCATGGATGTAGGGGAAGACTTATGTACCCATTTATGATCCCTGTGCATACAAGTTACCTTAAAGATGAGAATGTCAGTGTTAGTGGAGTTCTGCCTCAAGGCGTGCTTCCATGGGATGGCAAATTCTGTGTGCTCTGGGTTTGTCCAGCAGACACCAGGATACCTGCCGCTGTCGATTTGCATCCGCAGCCAAGGGATGATCCGCGGTTTAGGATGACACATCTCTGATGAAGCCAGATGTCAACAGTACCAAACAGTGGTTTGCTGAGTAACAGATATGATCAATGACAAAAAAAAGATGAGTGGTATAAGATGGAAAAAGGACTACAGCAACCTGATCACTGCATGGTTGAGATGTAGCTGGAAACATCAGTTTGTAATTGTTCATTTCAAATGTACCAAGGAGAGGAAGCGGCACTTATGGGGCACATCTGATTCAGACACAGTATACATAAATACACAGAAAGAGTGCAAATACACACATAAATACATACACACACTGATGTGGATATTTCTATGACTGTATTGATCCGTTTAAGGTCCAAATAGAGTTACATAAGGTGAACTTTGAGCATCTGAATGTAAAAACAATGGTTGTAGCTACACAAAACTGCTGTCATTACAGTGTGTGTGTGTGTGTGTGTGTGTGTGTGTGTGTGTGTGTGTGTGTGTGTGTGTGTGTGTGTGTGTGTGTGTGTGTGTGTGTGTGTGTGTGTGTGTGTGTGTGTGTGTGTGTGTGTGTTCACACAAGGAGTTCAAATAAATAAGATCGTGTTAAACAGAAGAGGCTCAGAATGTGAGGAGTGAAGCCGCTCCTACCTGACAGGCTTGGGTTCGGTCGGGTTCGCTCCGGGATCCAGCCGACAGTAGGACCCGGAACCACCGAGTCTGGCTGCCCCCAAACCGGCACAAGATTTTCTCCGGAAACTCCGAATCGTTAAGTTTCGTTTTCTTCCATGTGAACTTCCATACCGGCCGGAGCCGGTAGATGGGGTCAACAGGACGGAGAACGTCATTGAAACGGCTTTATTATTATTTATTATCATCATAAAAGTTCAAGGTTTTATTTAGAAAATTATTTTCCAGATTATTATTATTATCCTCATTAGTCAATTTTTTAAAAATTATTTTTTTCCACGTTTTTATTAATGGTTGGGGGGGGGTGTGTGTGAGAAATTCTGCAATAAAAAAAAACCTATGATAAAATCTTTTATCCTACCATCCAGCATAAACATGGAAAAGAAAAACAATATAAATGCTTGAAGTAAAAAGAAAATAAATAGTAAGCTGTGACTGTCCAAACATTTCGGTTGTAGGAAACCCGACTGTATCATGATCTATAAATAGATAAAGAATTTAAATTTTGGCCCAATTGTCCTGTGAAAAGCTTGGAGTAAAAAGAGGATGGAGATGCACCACACAGCAGGAAAACGAAACGTTGTTTGTTCTTTGCAGATTTTATTCGTTTCTCAAATACAGGAGTTAATGTACAGAAGGACAAAGAATTTCATCAAGAGCTGTACAATATTTACACGCCTTTTTTTTCCTTTTTTATGGAAAAGTAGATCGTTTTCAAAATAAGTCATAGTATGCACAGACATCAAAATGATAAAAATGAAATGACTATTTCCTCTTTAAATATTACGTATTTATACTCACTCCTTCTTTCCACGTGGGAAATGGAAAGTTTACTTATTTTTCTTTTCACCTGCTTGACTTGATGATTGAACTGAAGCACAACAATGTTAAATTTCAAATAGACTTTCCCATTTTTCTTTTTTCTTTTATTTTACACCCACTGTGTTACAGCCGACGTTGATGTATGTTCTTTTCCATTGAGGGGAAGATGGCTTGGATATGTGGGTTACGATTGTATACTGAACCTGTGGGAATTAATAAGGTATTTAAAATGCCAGGGCAGCAACCCAGTGCTTGTAAGAGTTTAAGTTAAAAACCTCCTCATATAAATAATAAAAATGTGTTTCATATACTATCAAACAGCAAACTGGTGCTGCCCTTCACATAGTACAGGATGAGAGAGAGAGCGTTTATTATCACATTTCATGTTTCTATCCGTGGACAAGTTCATGTTCGTGCTGCTCACGGCACACTCTACACGCATTTTTAAAAAGCATTCTCACCCTCTTCCACTCTTGTCAAAAGCCAACACTGATGTTAGTCTTCAAAAAATAATTTATGTAAAAACTAAGTGGTAATAGTTTCTCTTTGAACTATCGTCTTTATGACACAGTTAGCAAGATGTCAGTGGCTCCTCCGATAACTTCGTTGCGGCTTGTCCTCTTTGTCCTTCCACTTTGTTTCTCTCCCTTTTATCCAAAGGTCAATTCCCTCTTGACCCACCAGTGTCCCCTAAATCAGTGGGGTCCCTCCTTCTCAAAAAGTAAGACATTTCTTTAGTCATTGGTCAACAACAAGAAAAAGAATTGAAGCCAGTGTCCGAGGTTCCTTGAACAGACCCCCTTGTGTTCGACAAAGGCTTTAAAAATTCATCCTCAGATCTTAGAGATTTGAAGAGGGTTGGGGGCTGTACAGTGGGAGCAATCTTTCAGTTTTTTGTATTTTCTTTTTTTTTTTTTTAAATCCTCTTGCCTTAATTATTTCCATTCTCTTTTTGCGTTCGCCTCAGGCTTTAGTGCTGAGCGTGAGAAGCTCAATGAAGGAGCTGAAGAGGGTGTCCAGCCAGCTCTGGTTGGCCATGCACTGCTGCACCACCTCCTCCTGACCTGGGTCCTCAGCAGCCTGCTCGATGGTGTTGGTCTGGAAAAGTGTGACAACACACACATAGTTGTGAGACTTCGATTCAAAGCAGGGTCTTGGGTGAAAAATAATTCCAAACTGTTTATTTCTAGAAAATGTAATTAGAGCTGCGCAGCACACGAGAAGCTTCTTGCTAAAGGATATGCTTAAGCATATTCACCGGGACACTGAGGTCAAAAAGGCAAAATCTTGAATTTATATCTATGACATGTATAAAAAGGCTAAAATAGGTTTTCTTACCTCTTTCTTGCACTGTAGGAAGGTGTGGTATTTATAGTGATGCAGGGAGTGGTAGAGACTGTAGATCCGATATGAATCAGCTGACAGTTTAAGGTCCTAAAGAAAAAAGAAAAGAAAAATGGGATTAAAAAACAAGATCCCCTGACACCCATCTATTATAACCTCCACTTCTATGAGAAGTATAGAAAAAAATTTTTTTTGGATAAATGCTGTGGAGAAGATGACCAACCTTCACATCCACCGTAAAAAACCAACTTTGTACAGATAATGCAAAAAATAACATTTTCCAATTTTTGATTTTCTACAATTGCAATACAAAAAATAGTTTTGGACTACTTATCAGGAGTAATTTATGCATTAAGTTTGGTGAATTTACAATGTAGAATTTGAGGGGACACGTTCCAGGAAAAAATAGACTTTAGAGTCAACTATAACAATGTTTCCATGGAAACCACACATAATAAATTTAGTGTGATATCTGGCAAAGCTAGTGGGTGTAGTTTGCAAGATGCTCTGGCCAAAAAAAAAAAAAAAAAAACGACGTACAGATGGATAAACAGAACCATGAACGTTATTATTTTATGTTGGAGCGTAGGAATAAAAACTAAACAGATTAATATGTATGGTAAGTTCTGTTAGCTTCGATGGAAAGAGAAAATGTAAACCCATATTATTTAACTTAGAGATGCTTAACTCGTAGGCTTCCAGCGCTTTGTAGCAACCGAACTCCTTCCATCATTAGCTACTGCAACTTTTCCGTCTTTCTCTGATTCGACATCCTCCATTCCGTAAATGAATCAGTTGTCATTCAGCTAAATAAGGTGACTAGAAACCTGATTTTCACTGACAAGCTCCACCAGACTTTCCCCCTCAGCTTGCCCCGTTGAAAATAAAACATAATTGACGTCTATCAACATCATTGTCAGCCAGTGATTAAAAAGCGGAGTGGGTTGTGAAACTTGAAGCGTGTGTTACAGGGGAAGCCGCTGCAGTTTCACCTCTCTGTCTTGTGATCCAGGTGTTAACTGGTCTTTTCAGTCAAGCTTTGTATTCAAGTCACGCTTTCAGTTTTGTTCAGCAGTTGAACAGAATAACCCGATCCATACGTCACCCAAGGGATGAGTATGACGCAAAAAATTGAGTTTTTTCACTTTGAAATACACATAACTATCTATGGAGAATATTCTGGCCTTCTAAAGCGCACACACACACACACACCTGTGGTTTAGGCAGGGTCTTTTTGACTCTGTTCAGAGTTTTACGGTTGTAAGCTTCCCCACTTAGCCGTACTCTCACCACTCCTGAGTCCAGAGGGTCCACGATGATCTGAGGGTAAGCGTGCAGCACCTCCTGTCGAAAAAGAGGCAGAGCGAGGAGAGCACAAGTCAGGAGCTGACTCAGAGTAACAAGAACCAGGAGAAATCAGAAACATTTCTGCACTTGGATATATGTAAGGGATTTTTTTAATGTCATTATTTCTACAGTTTTTCTATTAATTGTTTACTAAAATGTTATAACTCTAGGTCATGATCTTACAAGAAGAAGAAGAAAGAAGAAGAAATCAACTTTATTAATCCCCTGTAGGGGAAATTATTTGCCCGTTCTAGTTATTTTTATTGTTAATCAAGAGTGCCTATATATATATATACAGGCCTGTGACACACACACACACACACACACACACACACACACACACACACACACGCACACACACACGCACGCGCACAAGGCCTCTAACCTTGCAGATGATGAGAGGAAGAGTGGAATGAGCAACTTGTAAAGGGACGGTGCCTTGCTCAAGGGCAAGGCAACATATGACCACATTTTAATTATAGTTAGAAATCAGCTTTAGAGACTAATCAACGATCTACCTATATATCACTGATTTAACAAATAAATAGTCTTCAAATAAATAGTATTTACAATCCAGGACCTGAAGCAGCAGAAAAAAGAAAAGAAAAAACAGTTCCACTTTAAATGCAGCATGTGCATTAAACAGAAATAAAAATCACAAGAAAAATGTTTCTCCAGTCATGACGGACAGGCTACCTGATGCTGAGAGCTCATGGAGACTCTCCTCAGCAACCTCTTCTTCTGTTCGCTGAGGATGCTGTCAATCTTCCTCATTGGGGGGAGGTAAAGCTCATCTGGTGGCCAATCAAAGTGCAGGAAGTATAATTAAACATTTATGTAGCTGCCAATCTTTTAATGTCAAAGGCAAATCCAAAACAGTTCTGGCAATCCTGGGTGCCCCTTCGACCTGATGTAACTTGTATAATGGATTTAAAATCACAGTATCCATGGATGACACACAGATGTTTACCTCTTATTTAAATTCTGTCACCTGCTTATCAGTAGAGATTTAAAGGAAGCTTTATTTGCCAATATACTGAGACGCCAGTGTCTCTCACCATCTGTGTCCTCCAGGGCTTGGATCATGTCGGGGTCCAGGGCTGTGCTGACCAACATTTCCACATAGCTCCTGAACATCTCCCTCATGGCACGGTTGTTTACTCCACCTTTCACTGGCACTGAGTGGAAAAGAACCAGTCATTAAAAGTGGCACAGAACAGATCTCCTCTTGTGATGTAACTACGGCCCTGGATATGACAGATTGTTTATTTTAAATGTATTAATCTGCAAAAAAAAAAAAAAAGTATTAAAATCCAGACTCACTTTCATTCTCACTAGCTGCATCTTCAGATGAGTCTGAGTCGGATGATGAAGGGATTTCCTTCAGCCACTTCTTCCTCTTTTTGGGTGGTGGCTCAGCCTTTACTTTGACTGTCTTTGACTTTGGCGGGCGCTCAGTCTTTTCTTTTTCCTTCCTCTCTAACACTTTCTTCTCATCCTTTGCTCTACCTCGTTCTGCCGCCGCAGTACGTTTCTCCACTTTTTCCTGCTGCAGCTGCACTCGCTTCTCCTTCTCGGGCTCCCTCTCTTTCTCCTTAGCTTTGAGCACAGCAGCTGGAGCCTCCTTCTTCTCACGCATCTCTTTTGCTGTCATGGTGGCTGTTCTTGTCTTCTCTCTCTGTTCGCGCTGGGCTGGCGGAGCGACCCTCTCCTCTTTCTCAGCGACTCTCGGTGGCACCTGTGTGGCAGGAGGGGAAGCCATCTTCGGGAGCGGCTGGCGTCTGTGAGACGAAAAGGCATAGTTTTGTTAAATATATTACAAATGCAGGGTTCCATTATCATCATTATGGAAAGAATTTCTGGAGCAGAAAGAATAAACTTGTTTTTTTTTAAAAAAGGTACCTGAGAGCTGGCGTAGCTCTACGCCAGGGTCTTCTAGAGCAGACTCTGACATAGTCCTTCTTGTTGACATTTTCCAAAAACTTGACATAGATTCGCTGGTATCGCCTCTTGGCATCTCCAAAGTAGCCAAGATACTAAGCCAACAACAGGTTATAAAGATGAAATCAGACACGACATTATTAAAAAATACTGTGAGAGTTTATGAATGATATATATGGACACACGCACTACAATTCAAAACCGTGATGCAGCTTCTACTGCAAAAACAATCACATGTCTGTTAGCAGGTGTTGTAGTGGTGGTGGTGGTGTTAGATCGCTCAGGGCTTTGAGGGGGGGGGGGTGAACTCACATTGCTTGTGGCACAGAACTGTCTCTGTCCATCTTTGATCTCCGGGCTGAACTTCTGCAGCAGGGCTTTCTGCACCCTCCAGATGGGTGGAGGTTCACGGCCCGTCTGCAGAGCCAGCTGCGCCCAAACACAAAACACAGGTAAGACTCGGTAAATTTGTCCGTGACTTGACATCTAAATAACACAACGTGATCGTCCTCAAGGATTTTTTCTTAGGCTTTAACAATCATTCACTTTGGTTTATTATCAATCAATAAGTAAAAATATATTTAGTTTTTTACCTCTCCACAAGAAATCAAGCATTTTTCACCTTTTTTTAAAAATTTAACACCACAAAACAGAGTCTCACAAATACCTTAAGAGTCCGAATGTCTTCCACTCGCACCACAAACTCATCCCTTTCTCTAAAGATGCCCTCCCCTCCACTCTCACTCTCATCCTCTTCACTCTCTCCAGCGATAGCAGCATCTTCTTGCTTCTGGGCAAGGTGCAGGGAGGTAATCTTAGGAGGCAGGGGCTCTTCAGGAGAGGCGGGGGACTCAGGAGATGGCATGGGAGACTCCTTCGGAGCTGAAGAGGGAGGAGGAGGAGGAGGAGGAGGAGGGGGAGGAGGAGGGGAAGCTGGTGGAGGAGAGGAGGCTGGCTGAGGGAGAGTAGCCGGCGGCGGAGAGGGGGATGCAGGCGCCACAGGGCTTGGCGGCTGAGAACTCTCCCGTTGTTCTTCTGCTGGAGGTAGGGGTGAGGGGAGGGAAAGGGGAGGCAGGGGGGAGTGAGAAGGAGAGGAGGAAGAGGCGGGAGACGGAGGGGCAGAGGGGGGCCCAGGAGTTGTGGGCACTGGAGGAATCTCTGGGAGTGGAGGAGCTGGAAATATAGAACAGGAAAATGACGTTTAAGGTAAATTTTACAGATCAATTCACCAAATTTATTCCACTGCACACAGCGCTTCTATTGTTTTTCATTTATTTTAGCTGAGATGCAAAAAAAAAAAAATCCATTTGTACAAAAAAGCGACTTAAGATGAATTAAAAACAGCCTTACGATCAAGAGTCGGGGCCCCCAGGGTTTCCAGCTGCGGTTCCCTCTCCTCAGTCATATCGCTCTCTTCATCCCCTCCTGTGCTCTGATCCTCCTCGTTCTCTTCTTTGTTCTCATCCATGTCTCTGTCTTCTGGCTGAAGGATGTCGGGTTCGTTGGACTGTGGCATAGCGTGAGGCGTATGCATGGTCGTCTGCGGGCTGAGCGTGGGGGGCTGCAGAGTGGGTGTAAGTGGAGACTGGGGGGGTTGAGGCTGTGGCGGTGGCGGTGGAGGAGACAGCTGGGGCTGAATGTTAGAGGTGAGCTGTGGGGTGTCGTACAGGGCAGATATGGCCGAGGAGATGCTCTTCTGGAGGTCCTGGTTCTTTCCCACTGAGTCCTCTTCATCGGAGGAGAATGACGGCAAAGTCTCCAGGTTCCTCTTCAGCTCGTCCTCCAACCTCTTGGGGCTGGAACAGTTGCCCAGAGCCAAGCCCCCAGTCCCTTCGCTGTCCCCGAAAGGAGGCGGTGGTGGTGGAGGAGGAGGTGCAGGAGACAGCGGGCGCAGACCTCCTGCTTTACAGGGGGAGTTTTCGCCGTTATCTGGTTCCATTCCTGGGGAGATGTCCAAGCCTGGAGGTCTCTTCCCCGTCTTCAGGAAATCCAAGAAGGAAGCTACGAAGCCGGCTTTAGATTCAGAATCCTTCTCATCTCCCTAGAAATAATACAAAACAGAGAATCACTCAGCTAAAAGCTTCCTTCTTGAGAGGTAAAGATTATTTTGTACAATTTCTGCTCAATACAGCACAGATCTAATCCTGTAGCTCTCACTCTGTCATCCAGGCCCTCTTCATCAACGCCTTCACCCATCATCTGACTCTTGGGCTTGTTCTTGTCCTGACTTCTGGTGCTGTCGGTGCTGCAGGGGGGTCCAGGACTTAAACCGAGTGAGGGAGCAGAGCCCACCGAGCCATCGGACAAAGCAGGGTCTGTCCCAGACAGAGAGTCTGTCCTCAGCAACGCATCGGAGGAGGACAGGGTACCAATGGGTAGCTTGATCTGAAAAACATGAAGATTAAAGGTAAATTAGTCCATATGCATGGATGTTTTGATGTATTTATGCATGTATATGCATGTAATTTCAAACCATTCTTAAGAAAATAACAAAAAAACCCTTGCCAGGACTAAAAAAAAAAAAAAGAGGAGTAACAAGAGCTTGTGTTGCATGAGCAACTTGACCCTCCCTTCCACAAATGAAGCAGTTCTAACTTAATTTAAAGACGACGCTAACATGTGAACCACACAAAGGTCACTGACCTTTAGAGGTGGAATGGGCTCATGGAGCTGCTGCTGTGGAGGCTGGGGCTGGTGATGGAGCTGCTGGGGAGGCTGCTGATGGAGGTGATGGTGGTGCATCTGCTCGTGTTCCTTCCCACCCATCTCCATGTACATATCTTCCCTTCTTCCTCCTCTACCCCGGTTTCCACGTCCCCTTCCCCTTCCCCGTCCTTCCACGTTGAATCCTCCTCCTACCGCTGCTCCACCGAGATCCCCCATCATTCCTCGTGGAGTGTAGGGCTCAGGCATTGGACGGATGCGAGGCCTGCCTCTTGGCCTAGGTGGGCCATCTCTCTTAGGTCTAGTGGGCTTTCGGCCCCTCTTTTTGGGACCATCCTGAGGCATGAGTGAGTGGGAACCCATGGAGGAATAACCAGAGGAATGGTAGAAATCGATGTCGCCCATTAAAGGGCTGAGAGACCCACTTCCTCCTCCTCCTTTTCTGCAGCTCGACACCAAATCTGGCAAAAGATCTGGAAGTCTCCGGCTATTCAACCGGATGTCAGCTGGTTGGTCGGCTTTATCTTCATCGTCTTCAAACTCGTATTCTTGAGCGTAACTCTTCTTAGGCAGTGTGTTGGGATCTCTGCGTTCCTTTAATAAGTGGAAAGAGCTGGACTTCAGGAGCTTCTTTGGACGAGAGGAGCAGAAAATAGGAGACTGGAGGCCCCCAGAACCAGGTCCTCCACCGGCTCCTCCAGGTCCAGCAGACAGTTTAGCTCCGGAGTTGTTGGGGCCAGCAGTATTGGAGCCCATGCCCATCGCCGGGGCCTGGGTCTGAATCAATCCTAACTGTTCAGTGTTGACAGTCGAAGGGAGCTCGTGGGTTTTCAGGGAATCGAGATCAAGAGTCATGGTGTTGTTGCTCGGCTCTTCCAGACCATGACAGTATGATTCATATCCCTGATCTCCGCCGTGGTGCCCCATCATGTCGTAGCTAGCTCCGCTGCTTCCCCCTGCTCCACCCGCACTCTGCCCAGCTTTCATGGAATCCATTCCATCCTGTCCGGTGTGTCCTTCGTTCATCTCCTCCTGCACCGGCCCTCCACCTCCAGCGCAGCTCGATTTGTAGTCGTCTGCGCAAAACATGTCTTCCATTCCTGGAAAAAAGGAGCGGTCTTCATCTTGAAGGAGGGAGTCTGGGAAGCAGATGGACGTCATGGGTACGAAGCGGTTGCTTTGTTGATTCTGGTCTGCTTTCTCCACCGGGCTGACGGTGTCGAACTGGTGTTGCTCTGAACGCTGTTGGTCCAGCTGGCTTTGCTGCGGGGGCAGCTGGGAGGACAGGGGCTGCTGCGGTTCGGGTTGAGGCTGGGAGTGAGCGGAGGCGGAAGGTGGGGGTATGTGGTGAGGGTGGGGTTGGGAGTGGGGATGGTGAGGGTGGGTCTGTTGGTGTTGAGCGCTGGGATGCTGCTGTGGGTGGTGCTGGGAGAGATGGTGCATGTGAGACGGGGTGGAGAGACCCATGTCTGGCTCCGACAGGAAGGAGTGAAGTTCGGGGGCTGAGTGCTGCTGGGAGTGGTGATGGGATGGATGCTGTCTCTGCTGTTGATCTTGCTGTCTGTGCCGCTCGCCGCTGCCTCCGCTCCTTCCTCCGCTGCCCGCTCCGCCACGTCGGTCCTCGGCGACTGCCACGTCCGCGCTGGAGGTCTGCGAAAGGGAGCGCTCCAACATATCCAAAGACGACACCACCGAGCTTTGCTTCACCTGGCTCTGCTCGTGTTGATGCGGCGGGGGGCCGTGATTGTAGTGAGCCGCCGCCACCTCCAAAGCCTGTGACTGGAGCTGAAGCTGAAGCTGGGTGGTTTGGGACTGGGACTGAGCCTGGTGTTTACTGGAGCCCAGCGCCCCGCCGGTGGACTCCATCACCGCCTGCTGTTGGCCGATGGAGTGCTGCTGCTGGGGATGAGAGTCCATCTTGTGGTGCTGCTGATGCTGATGGGAGTCCATCTTCTGGTGCTGAAGCTGAGGGTGGGCATCCATTTTCGGGTGTTGCTGATGCGCTTGGTGGGAGTCCATTTTGTGATGCTGTTGGTGTTGCCGATGAGAATCCATCTTGTGATGCTGCGGATGAGGCTCCAGCTTGTTGCGGGTGGTGTGGGACAGCACCGACTGGAGCAGGTGTGACGGCTGACGGGACTGATCGGTGGGAGAGTCCATGAGGGAGGCGGTCCCTTGAGATTGGGAGTGCTGTTGCTGGATTTCGGGCGTCTTCCGAGGGTAAGTGATTTCGGCGTGCTCCTGGGATTTCTTCTGGAGCTCCATCTGGGTGTGGGACGGTATCTGCGTGTGGGACGACACGTGTTGGCTGTGTGAGGAGTGTTGGGAAGCAAGGGAATGCTGAGTGTATGGATCACCCCTGCCGTAGTGGACCACCGAGCCTAAGTTGTCATGGTGATGGAGGTGGGAGTGCACTTGTTCGGTACTGCCTCTCCCTCCGCTGCTCCGGCTGCTCCCAACAGCCCTCTCGTTCCTCTGCTGCTGCTGATGGTGATGCTGCTGATGTTGCTGCTGCTGCTTCTTCAGCGACATCTCCAGTTGGTTGTCCATCCCTGAGATGGATCCTCCGGACCCTGCGTTACCTACTCCAGCCGTGGATGTGGCACTGTGGGTACGTATGACACTTTGAGGGTGGTACCTTTCTTCAGAGGTCTTGCTCATGTCATAACTCAATCCTTTGCCTGAATCGGTGGTCGGAGGCACCGACTGGGGCTGTGGCTGAGTTTGTTGGGATGTCTGCTGAGGCTGCTGTTGAGGATGGTGATGGGCGGCCTGGGGAGCCGGACTTGCTTGAGCTTGCAGCAGGTGTTGGATCAAGAATTCATCGTCGTCGTCTACTTCCTCTTGGGACCTCTGGGAGCCCACTCCCAGCATGGAAGTCTCCGCCTTTGTTTTGGAGGAGGTAGGGTGGTAGGATTGCGGTTGGGAGCTGGGGCCTCTGGTATCAGGGTATCCCTGTGGGGAAGCCAGGAAAGTGGGGGAGAGGACTGAGGAAATATATTTATTAGAAGCTGCACCCCCTGGAGATTGCGTCGGGCAGGCGGGCACCGGGGAATGCAACCCTGGACGAATGATGCCCGAGTTACCTGATGGTGAAGGGCTGGAGTCAGGAATATGATACGACCCTCCCCCACTACCACCCCCACTCCTGTCATTGCTCATGCTATTTCCTACTCCTCCTCCTGACCCCGAGTTCCCACTTCCTGCGCCGCTGCTGCTTCCTCCCCCAGACGCTCCACTACCTGATGAACCGCTTGACCTTAGAAGGGCAGGGGAGTGACCCGGGGCACCGTAGCCTAGCGAGGGGCTTCCTGCTCCACCCAAAGAGGATGGAAGTGATCCATATGCTGAGTCAGCTCCGTATAAATCAGTGGCATACGACTGACTCCGCCCCCCCAGACTCCCATAGCCTTTCCCACCCGTACCTGAGCTCAAGTCTTGGGCTTGTGGTGAACTGAAGCCCCCGTAGGACTGAGCTAGATGGGAAGTAGGGGGTTGATTAGGGGAATATGACTGCGTCTGTTGCTGGGGTGGGGTCTGACCAGTGAGAGCAGAGGTGGGGGTCTTCACTGGGGGCACGGGAGAACCGTATCCCGAGAGGCAGGATTTGGGGAGAGACTGGGGGGCTGAGGTGGTGGCAGGGGGCTGCTGCTGCTGGGGGGCCGGGGGAGGAGGGGCTGGCTGCGGGGGAGGTTGCTGCCTAGAAGGTGCTGCGCTGGAGCTCGACGTGGGGATGGAGTTGGAAGGATGAGCCCCGGAGGTGGCAGAAGAGGAGGAGGATGAAGATGAGGTAGAGGATGCAGAAGGAGGTGTGTGAGGAGTTCTGGATGATGAGGCTGAACTGGCGGAAGAGTAGCCGCTGCTGGAGCTGCTTTTGGTACCCTTCCCAGCTGAGGAAGAGGACGAAGAAGAAGAGGAGGAGGAGTAGGGAGGTTGGATGATTGGACGATACTGTTCAGTGCGAGACGAGGGCTTGTGATCCGATGAGGGACTCTGGTCCCCGAGTGGGCTGCAAGAAAGACCAGCATGCCTGTGGTGGGTGGCGATCTGTTGGTACCCCGCCCCTCCACAGCTGAGGTAATGCTGGAGGGAGTGGGCAGCAGAGGATGACAACTGTGACTGAGCAGGTGTGGGTCGCTGGTAGTGCTTGATAACGCTGTCCTGCCTGGGAACGGCACGTTCTTGAGCTGCGTTGGACTGGGACTGGGACTGAGGCTGGGGCTGGGCTGAGGAAAAGACTGACGCATTGTAGAGTTGGGAGGACTGGTCCTGGAGCTGGGATGACAGCAAATTGAACTGGTGTGACTGCAGGTGCCTGGCAGAGGATGCCTGGGCCGAGGTGGCACTGGTGGGATCCTGGCTTCCCCTATAAGCGGCTGCAGCAGCGCCCTGTGAGGACAGGAGTCTATCAAAACCCAGGCTTGACTGGGACGGGGCCTTGATGTGTAGAAGAGGGTCATGTGGCGACAGCAGGCCATTTGATGTGGGACTGAATGTGGGTGTGTCCTGGAGGGAAAGGGATGCGGCTGGGAAAGAACGGCTGGAAAAAGATGCGGGATGCTGATAGGCTGACAGAGCTGAGGAAGAAGGGAATGAGCCGGAGCCAGGAAGGGCCCCAGAGATAAACAGTTCAGGAGGAGCAGGCGTGTGCATCGCTGTTAAAAAAAAAAAAAAAGACAGATTGCAAAATTATCAATGATCATTAAGCTGTCATTTAAATTTATAGATAACGAAAGCAAAGTTTAATTTGAAAACGTAAAATGAATTAGACTATTTGCGTGTGTTGTGCAAATGCGCATATCTAGTATTAAATAATTCTCCACAGCAACACAGTCAGAATGATGTGAAAATTTGGATAGTGCTATAAATGTCATATTGACTGTGGGGCCTATGTGAAAGTCAATACAACATATGAGATACAAGTCTGGTTTAGCCCCACCTGTCTGCCAGGATGGTGTGCGGAACTGGGAGAGTAGGGAAGAAGCTGAGGGGGGAGGCTGGGGACCCCGAGACTCCAGAGCTGAAATCAGATTCATAACAGAAGCATCGGGGGCAGAGGGGCTAGCATGGTGGAGACCAGTGTCAAAGAGTCCCGACAGACCTTTGGGAAGAAAAGACAATACCTTCAAAACTGATTCAGTTATTAAGAATGTAAATAATGATGGCACAGATGTACAAAAAATCTTAAATAACAGGAAGGGATTTTAGGATCTAAATCAGTCATCTTTGTGTCCTCTTATATGTACTAATTTAAATTAGGACATCAGTGGTTCTAAGTGCATGTTTAAGTTCATGAACCCCCATTGCAGTTAAAAAAAAATTACTGTGAAACTGCATGAAGCTGAATGATGAGACGACCAGCCTTCCTGAAAATCAGGCTGAAACACTTAAGGCTTCAACTCAGTCGAGCTATTTTGTGTTTAATGTGCTCATTTTTCAATGACAATAATGTACCAGGACATGCTAGGAGAGACGTAATAATTCACTGTCGGGCCCCTTATGGTAGTGACATGGAAGGTATGACATTTATCTCACCCAAACTCCGTCCAGCTGCTCCCCAAGCCCCGCCTTGGCCAGAGCTCCCTGGGTGGTGATTGGTGGCATAGCCCTGCAGAGGGTGTGGGGTGGCGTAGGCTTGTCTGTGGAGGAGCTCAGACTCAGGGTGGGATGATCTGGAACTCCCATAGACAAGACTATGGAGGAAGGGGAGTGTTGGATTGTGAAGTGTCATTAATTTCAGAGTACATTTACATAAACCTTAATATGTTCCCAAAATGTGACCCTAGAGAGCAGACTGTCAAGGATGTGTGTGTGTGTGTGTGTGTGTGTGTGTGTGTGTGTGTGTGTGTTGGGGAGGGGGGGCCTTCAGTCACTCCTCAATTACACAGAACATGACATGCAAACAGACTGAAAATTTACACTACATTCCGACTTAAAGATGTGTATCTGGACATCCTATAATGTATAAATTATGGGTTTTCATGTGAAATCCAAATTCCCTAATGTACTTAATATAAGCAAGTAATGAAGGTGAATAAAGATTTAAAATGCATATATTATTTATTCATCCCAAAATCACGAGCTTCATGTCATACAGCATGATCCAAAGCATCCATTGGAGTGGCATGCAAAAATAATGCGATAGTCAATAGGCAATGATAATGACACCACCAGATCGAATCTTTATACACTTAAAAAACAACACAAATTCATCGCGTTACGTATTCAACACTCCCGAGTTGCAGAACTTTGATTCCAACTCGGATTAAATGCGTGTCCAGCCGGGCGACTCGCTCTTTTTTTTTTTTTTTTGCTGTTAGCAGCGCCGCCTAGCACGGCTGCACAGCAGCCATGGGAGAAATGCAGAGACTAGGCCCAAACTGCAAGGCCAGTCTTTTATGTGTAAATAAGCCATTGTTGACCCATATGCAGATTTAAAGCACAACAAAAGACAGTTTCCTCAATTCATACCAAAGACTAACTATTTAGTAATTAACAACTAATTAATATGTTGATGTATCCAACAGCTGGATGGTGCATGTCGACGTAATTGCATGCTAAACTGCATGCAAACACTAACAACTAGCAACGTTTCCTTGTAAAATATTAACTCCCATAGAAAGACAGCGTGGTTTTTTGGATCATAATCAGCTAAAGAATAGAAAGGGAAAAGAATTCGAGAATATGTGCAGATGAATAAGAGGCAATGATGCTTGCGGGCACAGGCCTCAAGTGATTTCCATGCAACATAGGGCTAGCTGGTAGGCTAACGCAAATGCTAAAAGACAGAGCTAATCGTGCACTGTCTATGGGAGGAAATTTTCATCATCTATTAAATGCACCTCGGTTTTATTTTTTTCATCGTAGATATTTGTAAAAAAGAGGGTTTGATTGAGCGGAAATAGCGTATAGCAGAATTTAATTATGCAAATTAACCATCCAAAACCCACCACATTTATCTAGTTCACGCTTGGGTAAAACGCATTTGAAATCTCGGTTCTACGTTTGGCACCATATGTAGTATTTTCTTTCTTTCTTTTTTTTTTTGTCCCCACCCTTGAACAATCAATTATTTTTAATAAAATAAATTTTCCCGGCTAATATCTGTCAGTCCATCTTATTTCAATCTGTCACGGGGGGATCGTGAGGGCTTCGGAGCGTCTAGCACTGATCGCAGCTCCTATCAAGCCAATGAATTTATCTATCGGGCTCTGTGTCCAGGCCTCCACACCGGGAACAATAATTCCTATGGATGCTCCAGACATACCCCCACCTCCAACCCGCCAGGTCCACCTAAACCCCATGTCTGTCAATCACACAATTCATATCCCCAACCTTTCCTTTCTCCACCCCGCCCACCCCCACGACACGCACACGGCTCCGATCCTGTTTATAATTATTACTATGCAACTGTTTGGATGACAATGCACTACGCATAAAGGCAAGGCATGGCACTATATATGGAGCCATTGGCGACTAATTGTTTACACGAATCACACCATGCCTTGTAAAGTACCAGTGATGCATGCACAATGTCTGAATCTAATGCATACCTTGCTTTTGCCGATCTCTCGTAACTCCATCCTGCTCCTGCGCCCAAATCACCAAATCCTGTTCCCGGGTAATTTCTATCCATTTATATGGTGTACAATGTGTGCGATGAGGACGAAAGCAACGACAACGTCGCAGAGAAGATTACGGGAAAAAATCCAGTCTTTACCGTGCTCGGTTTTAGGCTATTTTCCCCGGTTTCATAAGCAAGTATTCAGGAGTGGAAAACAGCATATTGAAAGAGAAATGGAGGGGAGGAGGAGAAAGCTGGATGAAAAAAGAGGGGGGTCTATGGGGTTATAATCCAACCACCTCCAAAAACGCCAGTTCTCTTTTTTCCTACGCCTTTTCCATTTATCATTTCCATGAATTCAGATTTAATCCAAAATCGGTCTCGGTCATGATGAAGACGCCGCGGATTCGGCCGGTGATGAGCGAAAGGCTGATAAACATTTGATTTGAATGCGTCCTTTCTCGCCGTCTCTCCTCCCCTTTCTTCAGGCTAGTCTGTGCTACACCGCTAGCACCAGAAAAAGATAGTAATCGATGTGCCCATTGGTACCGATCGGTCCTCGCAGGGAAGCAAAGAAATCCTCAATTCTCGAAATCTTTTTCTTTTTTTTTCTTTCTTGCCTTTGCATGCAAATCGTTCCCACCCCCCCCCCACCACCACCCCCTTTGAGAGCAGAGCTGTGGGGCTAGCAGCAGATGCTAGCTGTCAGTAACGACGCATCAAAATAAAACAGGGCTGCTTTTATTTCCCTAACTGCTCGCTCCCCATTTTCCCTTTTCCTTGCAGCGATTCGAGTAAAAGCGACGATGAGTTGTTCTTTTTTTTTTTTTTTTTTTACACAGCCTTGAAACAAACACAAAAAAAAAAAAAACCCACGAAAACCGAACGAGGAAGTGTAAAGAAAGCAGGCCGCGTTTTAATATTTTTTACTCATTTTCCTCCGGAGACGCCATTTTTGAAGGCGGCTGGCCGCTGTCCGTCCTCCCTCTCCCCCTCTCTCTGTCTCACCGCCGAGACTCATTCACTCACACCGTCTGCGGTGACCTCCATTCATCGGTATCCTAACTAGCCATGCATATTTATCCCACATATTGCTATTATTGATAAGCTAATTAATTGCGACTATATTTTTACACCCGCAAAATAAAGAAGCTGCCAGTATTGGATTGTGCGATTGGCTGAGACGCATTCGTGAGCACAAGTCCAGTAATAACCAGATTCACACAGGCCTTAAAAAGCATTCACATGTTAATCGGTTAGGCCTTATTGAGAGACGATTTCATTCCCTCTGAGAATGTGATTAATTCTCGAAGTAGAATTTTTCCTATGCGTGCATTCTAAAATGTAAGAAGTATTTTCTACATTTCCGTTGCGTTCCTCTGTCCTACTGTAGAATTTGGGGAAACCTGCCGGTCTCTAAGTGTATTTGATGTCCTCGCCAGCAGGTGGCGCACTGGGTTTTATAGTGATGATAAAGGAGGAAGAATCGCTCATCATTTGCTGCTGAGAGAGACGTGCATTCGGTTGATATTTCATCTTTTGGTATTTGACCACCATCTTTTAAATGCTGTAATCGGCAATGACTTAGTGTCATTACATCAAATTATTCACATCAACAAGGATGGGCGATTTTTGAAAAAAATCAATGGAATGTGGTTGATATCGTTTGATGTTTTTTTTTTTTTAATGTATAGATTTTTCTTTTGTGCTACACTGCATTGCTTGTTGCCTTTTCCTGCTGCTACTGCTTGTTTGTATTATGATTGCATTAACTGTTCTATGTGGCTTTCATGTCTTGGGGCCTAGAAAAAGTTTTTCATAATTTGAAATGAAACGTGAAACCTCGTTAACAGGTAAAACTGGTGCACATCCACGAGCTGTCGACTTTGTCCTGAAATGCATTATTGTACTGTATGTGTGTAAAAGTATTTGTTGCCCCCTAGCGGTGAAGCTAAATCCTACAATTTCTGTCATCTTGCAAGTAGTGAATCATAAATACATAAAAAGAAAGAGCCTTCTGTATTTTATATAAATGTAAGATACACATTGGACACATTTATCCAGTGCCTGATAGATTTTCACCATCTCTCGATGAAGTTATTATTTCCCAAGTGGTGATTTTACAAAATGAAGTGAACTAATTGCTGATCCATGCAAGACTTCATCAAACTAACGCATTTGAAATCCACCCAAACCTTTACATTCACATGTAAACAAACTACTGTAGGATATCACAAGAAATTTCTGACAATAGGACTAAAAGGACTAAAAGTTTAGTAAAGGCCAAAGAGAATATAGTGAGGAAAGACATGGGGGTGTTAAAGAAGAGGATATAGAAGATAGACTGACATGGAAAAGGATGACATTCTGTATCCTCAAAATGCTCAAAAGCAGTATGCCTTTCAAATATTTGCTGTAGATGGATTCCATTACATAGTCAAGCTACAAACTGGATGTGCCAAATAAGAAATAAATAGGTATTCCTGGGAATAATCTTGAAATATTAGCCACATCCAATTTGAGTATTGTCTTTGAAAGACAAAAAATGTGTTTCTCATATTCAGATTATTAATACTATAATTTGTAATCATATGTTCAATCCTAATTCAATATATCAATTAAACAAATACAGCATCTCCTTCCCCCTGTTGTGATAATTTCAGATGCCTTACTAGGTCTTTGTAATGCATAATGATTGACTCAAAAGCTCAACTATATACATGTAAATTAGAGAGACTGTAAACAAAGGACAAGAATTAACGAATTTTAGCATACCCAAAAATGAATAATAAAACATTAAATTAGAATTCTAACTGAAATTTATAGGAATATCTTTGAATTTCTTTTTCCAGTATATATTCCCTCTTTAAAGCCTTTAAATCATGCTTAATCAGTGTCATAGTTCCCTCCCTCTCCTGCCATCTTTCCCTCCATCCCACTAACTAATCTGTAACCATACTTGACTGCAGCTCATGCAGTAGCACACCTCCACCAACTTCAGCTCTCTCCTTTCAAAAATGCCGGAGTCTGTCGAAGCTGTGCCGGCATCATGCCAGGTTATCAAAGTGGACGTTGACAAATGGTGAGTCCTAGATTAAATGATCCTAGACTCTAGAAATTATAGCTATTCATACAAACTTACATTTAAAATTGTAAAATGAAGCAGTACATGTTCTCCGTTCATGATGATAACCTTTGCTAAGTCTAACCTTCTGCCTTAAGAAAGATGTAGTAATGTGCTTGGGTTCCAGTTAAATCACTTCCAATAAAATCATTTTTGCCAATCTCAGTCATTACTTATTAAGCTCTACACAAGCTTCCAATGTGCTCAGAAAGTCTCATCTGGACTCTACTTATGAAAGGGTCAGTTAGATTGTTATTAATTCTACTTTGAGTTGATTTAAAATATTCTTTCACAATTAACTATATCCACAATATTGAAATATAAATGCTCATCTTATAAGAGTTTGGTGGCATTTACAGATGACATTTACAGTAACATAAATGTCTTGCAAAGCATAAATAGACTCAAGGTTTAAAATGGAATTTTACATGCATGACCTATAGCTGAGAGAAGACCTGCACATTCCTCTTAGTTCATGTTACATGCAACAAGCAAAGGACATTTGGCGTGGGTCCACGTGCAACAGTGATTAGTGTCGGTGGATCTGCTTTACAGATTACTTACTTGTTGTTGTGCTTCATCCTATGCAGAAAAAAGCGGTTGTGGAGCTTTGAGCTGAAATACTTAATCATCTGGCTTTACTGTGATAATTCTGCTGATGTACAAGCAGACCAAGTCTAACGATTTTCTTAATGCCTTGAACAGAGTATCAATCAATGTGACTTCTATTGTATGTACATTTACATTTTGTAATTGGCACAAGTTAAATTTTAATTGAAATCTTTGTTAAATACCAAATAGAGTATTTATAAAATTTATAAAATTGTAAAATACTGGTTTTGTGTTTCAGTGTCAGTGGGAAAAGAGCAGAGGACTGTAAAGACCTGATAGATGCGTTTCAAGCCTGCATAAAAACTCTATCTGAAGGATCATAATGCAAAGAGAAACCATCTTGATAAAATGTAAGTCCACAAAAACTGCAGTCGGTGGTGTTTTATTCATTCTAACTTTTTAAACATATTAATTAATTAATATGTTTAAAATATTAATATTAATTTATCAGTTTGCACTTTTCTGTTTTAAATTTTTAATCACTTAATGTTTTACTAATTTCATAAACTGATTAGTTTTTAAATCAGAGAGTTTTTTGGAAAAAGAACACTTAACTTTATGGAGAATAAATTTATCCAAAATTGGGTACAAATCAAATGAGAAAGTGGAAAATGAACAAATATTGTACACTTAATAAAAATCAGGAAATAAAGAAGTTCAACTGAAGAAAGACTGAGTATTTCAATGACAACACAATATTGGTAAAGAGTATTTTGATAATTATTTTTTTAAAAATCAAACCATGTAATGTATGTATTTTACTGATTTTTTTCCGGTATTGATTATTTACTGTATATTCCTTAACTAGGGTGTCTGATTATACCTGTGATGTCAGATTGTATAATATTAAATTTTATTTAGATATTTTGTCAAATAATATACAGTATATGAATACTGCAACTTTATAACTTTTCTCAATTTCATGTTTTTGTAATCACAGATTCACTTCATGAAAGTCTTCCAGCTGGCTAGTATCCCCTTCATTTCTTATTGCAATGGAATGAACCATCTGAAAAACTGGGGAGGGGTGTGATGATGATTATTAGCTTCTCTAGCTGTCTATAGTTCTGTTCATGTAAAAAAAAAATCAATAAATGCTTTGCCACTACGGACTCTACTGTAATGTTGATCAATGCTTGAATTTTTTTGTGCATTAAAAAAGAAATACGAAACATTGCCGATTAAAAATGACACTATATTGTTTTTCTTCTATAATCAGAGATTTCATTAAAGCAGCAATATATGATCCTAAATGAGATGAACTGGCTTATTGAACTTTTCCACTGGACAAGCAGAGAGTAGTTACTCCTAATGGAATTAAGGAGATAATCTCTGCTTGATCCTCACATTAGTGTCTGCTCTGAGCAGTCTACTCTCACTTTTCCATTAAGGTTCCAACACTGAGTGCTGAGACTGGAGAATGGACCTGACTTGGAAAGGAAGGTTCTCCTGAGTTTCTTGTCCTCAGGAGAACAAGAATCCAGAAGCATTCAGTCAGAGAAACATTTCTGTGCAATTCCAGATGCTGTCAACTTAAAAAGAGGTTTAGGGGGACATGTCCCTATATATCTGACAGGTAGCCATGCAAAATTACCTGTCAGATATACAGTATATGGTGTACACTGTATCTCTGTAGGTTTATTAATGAGGGTATAACCTTGAAAGATTGGATCTGCAGACTGAGATGTTATGTGTAACTTTTCCTTTGACCAGTTCTCAATCCCTTGTTTACTCGATTCTTTTTTTTTTCTTAACTAAATGGGACAAAGCACATTTCAAGTGATTTGAATGTTTTGTTTTTATGTTCCGTTCAGGTGGAACATAATTCCTTTCTGTAGGGTGTGTCATTCAAAATGCCTAATTTAGTATTACTATGTTGATCTCAAAAGACCACGAGTGTCCTTTCAAAATGAACAAGGAAATGTTGGGATTAGTATCTCTTCTGTTCTATTTCTGCTCATGGAGACAGATCCTTCTGGCTGTGTGCAAATCAATCAGCCAGGCACAGATGAAGATGGGCTTTGAGGAATTATCCACCCACACATAAATTGAGATTTTAGAGATTTTTCAAGGCACTTTACGAATGATACATTCAAATGGCCTACTTGTCATTTTAAGAAATATAAAACTCATCATGCAATCCCTGCCTGATTAATTCATCACCATTTGCTTGTCGTTTGAATTTCTTCAGGAGATGTGTTGGTTACTATAATTTAAATGTGGAAAAAAAGAAACACAAAATTGTGCCCTTTTCAGTTAATGTTTTCCCCCATAATGCCGCCATTGTTAGAAGTACAGTACAGAACAGAAATGTGCACAGTAACTTGACAGGATCCATGACATACACCTATGGTATCATCATATGTTAAATTCCAATAATTAGATGGAAAATAGATCTGACAATATAAGCATAAAGAGATGCAAAACATATACAGTATTTTTATGAAGGGATTACGTTAACTATTAATGGTCTTTTTCACAGCAGATATGTTCACATTTTATAGTATAAGGAAAAACGTAATAATGGCTCTTTAATATGTCTCGATAAACAATAAGACCCAGCAAATATAACACACAGAACTTGAAACAAATTAAAGAAGCTGTTCACTTATTGGTCATTTTTTGCACGTGGGTTTTCTGAATGTCGTCCATGACTATGGCCGCTTTAACAAACTTTCAAACTAAATGAAAAATTATTAATAAAAATCTTACTAAAAAAGTTAAAGGATGTGTTTTCAATTAGTGGGTGAAGGTTTTGAATGAGGCAAACTAATACTTTCAATTGTTATTTCTGGTTTATTCCTCTAAAATTTCCATTTCAGAGGGAAAAATTGTGTATTTTACCATTTTACTTTTGATTAGAAAGTTATTTTGAATAGTACTGTACACACATATTATTTATTACCTTCCAACATGTTTTTATATATATTAAACTTCTGAATATACCACAACAATAACATTGAAGATGAAAATAAATTCTCACAGGGGCAATTCTGACACAGAAATGCTGCTAATTTTGATGTTATTCCTATGTGAACACATCTGTACTGCCATGTGGGTTAAAATGGTTATAATGCAAGACTTTTACAGTATTTGTGATCAATGGTGTGGAAGAAGATACTTGAATTTAAGTAGTGATTTAAGTTTTAGGATGGCACAGTGGGTAGCGCTGTCACCTCGCAGCAAGAAGGTTGCAGTCTCTTTCTGTGTGGAGATTGTATGTTTTCTCGTATCTGCGTGGGTTCTCTGGCTTCTTTCTACCTTCAAAAACATGTAATTTAGGTGATTAAATCACTCCGTGTTGACCGTAGATGTGAGTGTGTGCGCGGATGGTTGTCTGTCTTTCATGTGTCCTTGCAATGTGCTGGCGATGTGTCCGGAGTATACCCTGCCTCTTGCCCGTAGTCAGCTGGGATAAGCTCCAGCAACACCCATAACCCGTAAGGAAAGCCGTCTGAAGAATGATGTTTTCATATGTTTTACTTGTATTGTTATTATTATCATTATTATTATTATTACTATTATTATTATTAAAATTATTATTATTACTATTATTTTATTATTATTATTATTATTATTATTATTATTAGTAGTAGTAGTAGTAGTAGTATTATTATTATTATTATTAGTAGTAGTAGTAGTAGTAGTAGTAGTAGTAGTAGTAGTAGTAGAGTTAGTATTATTGAAGTGTAGTTAAAGTGTCTTCTGGACTGTCATGCAAAGAGCCATATGCACAGAAGGATGAACAATCCCATTTGATTAAGTTACGCTGAATGTGAGTACAATAAATATTTACTTGATTTGTAAGAGCCAGCCACTGAAGCTGAATACATCTGGATTTCCCCCCCCCATGAAGATCCATACATTATTCAGGGAGAAAAAGTGTTGACAATTGTCCCAACTCACAATTTTGTAGAAATCGTAACAGTGCTTCGGGTTCTATATTTTGCACATGCTCTGTAATTAGACTACGACTTAGAGTGAACAAATAAATCCCAAATTAAGCATGCATGTATAAAACACAGGAAATAAATTGAAATACTGACGAAAAGTACTATATTTTTGTACATTTATAAATGTACTAACTGCGAAATCAGGGATGTGTTTTACATTAGACACGTCACTTTGCCGGAATACAATTTCTAATTTTGCACTTGACATCAAATCAAGTTGTAAACACAATACCACATGAAGGAACCCGGTGATTGTGGAGGGCCAGGGCCGGAGCCGGAGCAAAGCCGCCCGGCATCACCTCTAAGCAGCCCCGTCCCGTCCGATGCCTCCGCCGACGTTTGCAGACGTCTTTCACCGTAATAACGAGAGGAGGAGGAGGTGTCCGGGGCCCGGTGTGGCCGGTGCTGAGGTGAATGCAAAGAGAAGCGTATTTTGAGGATGGAGGAGGAGGAGGAGGAGGAGGAAGAGGGAGGGGGGAGGGAGGGGGGAGGACAGGAGAGGGGATGGAGAGAGACCCGGATGCTGATGCGAGTGAGACGAAGGAAGGAAGAGGAGAGAGAAAATATCGATTTACGGCAGGAAAACCGAAATACCGAGAGGCTTTAGACTACACGAACTATTATCAGAAGTGAAGAAGGGAGGAAGGCAGTCGATAATAGCGCGGGTTGATGTGCGGGTATCTGTGTTTATTTCACCTGTGTAACCGCCGGTGCGGGAGGAGGACACGCCAAAGGAGAGGAGAGGAGAAGATGCTGTGATCCGCTACTTCCAGGGATGTAGAGAGGAGAGAGCCGCGGAGAGACAGGAAGGAGGCGGACTTCGCTAAAGATGGTTGTTATTTGTGGAAATATAGCGCGGATGAGGCGGCAGTTTGATTAAAACCTTGACGTTCGGCGGTGACTGAAAACTTCAGGAGGTGTTTTTGACAGGCGGCACGGCCATTGGTCCGAGCGAAGAAGCTAAAGCTAGCCTCGCTGCTGTGTTGGAGAGCGGCGGCGAGGCTAAAATAGCATGTTGTTGCACCTTTAAAACAGGCCTGATTGAAAACATTTAATTGTTTTTTTTCTTTCTTTAAGGTACAGTTTGGTTATTTTTTTGGTTGGTTCATTCTTTCACTGTAAAAAAAAAATCAGTGCAATAAATGTAATTGCTTAGGGGGAGATAACTTTAACGCTGTCATGAGCTAATTTTATCTTTCACCGACTCATATTTCACGTCATAGATGTGACACATATACAAAGTAAACATTAGTGTTAGTTAGCGATCGGTATTAACGCATAAGACAGCGTTGTGACTCATTGCCCCAGTTGCTCGTTGTTTAGTTAAATGCAAACATGCCAACCGTGATTCAGAACAAAACCTATTTAGCTACTGTATATTTATTAACCCTGCTTAGGTGAAGAATGTTTATTTGTCATCCAGATCAGTTCCACTTTGACTTGTGCATTCCAATAACATCAGAGTGTTATCACTGAAATTAAAAAAAAAAAAAGGTTTATCTAAGTTCAGCCTTATTATCCATTCCACAATAAATCCTGTATAAGCTGTAGAATATCACAGAAATTGCAATAACCACAGTGCAGTAGTAGTAACCGTGCATTAGCCTCCAGTCAGAGCAGTATGAGTAAGGAACTGTCTCTCAGTCAGTCAGCTCAATATGTTGGGCCCTACCGACTGGAAAAAACTCTGGGGAAGGGACAGACAGGTGAGTATGTCACACTTCTTAAGGATGTAAAATGATAAAAAATGTCTTAAATATGATCATATTTCTTTCACACCCTCTTTATGTATCTTTTATATGATTTTCAGGGCTGGTCAAACTTGGGGTACATTGTATTACGGGTCAGAAGGTAGCCATCAAAATAGTCAACAGAGAGAAGCTGTCGGAGTCTGTCCTTATGAAGGTACAGTATGGTGCTGTTTGGTGACAGTAATAATCTAGCTGTGTTGTGCTGTACACAAACTGCCCTGCTCTATAATCTGTATTTAACTTGCATGTTGCTAATTAACCAAACTTTCTTCTGTTGCTTCAAATGAGTAGCTTTGTGCTCTGCTTTTGATTCTTTATCTCTTTCCTTCTCTCTTTCTATCACTTTCTCTTTTCTTTATCTCCTCTCTAAGCAGGTTGAGAGGGAGATTGCTATTCTGAAACTGATTGAACATCCACATGTATTGAAGCTGCATGATGTTTATGAGAATAACAAATATCTGTGAGTTCCTTCTGCATTTAAAAGAGCATGGTGGATGAGTGCACAGCAGACATGTTGATGTATCATTTCAGGAAAGTTACTGGTGTGTTCATGATTGCTGCAATTCACATAGATTTTACTGATACTGATTATTGATGATGAGGCACTTGACTATTGGTATTTTTGACAAGTTAAAAGTTAAAATGTTTCAAAACGAGTCCATTTGGCTGATCACTGTCTGAATGCAATTGTTTGCTGAATACGGAGCTTAGGAATATAGAAAGCACAAATATTGTTCAGAAAACAACTTAAATTCTCTTTCATCACTTAATTTATCACTTTGCCTTCATTTCCAACAATAATTTCCAAAAGTGTTTTTATACTAGCTAGAGGAAAAAGTTCTCCACAAACGCATCAATGTTGTTAAACACAACTGGTGCAGTTGACTGGCATGTTGGGTGAAAGTGAGTACATTTTTAAAAAAAACAAGTAAAAATAATATTTTCTGTTAATTTTGTTGCCCTTACATTCAACATCTATCATATCATCTAGTATTTCAAGTGCTTAACATCAGAGTAGTTTTATTAATTTTACTTTCTTGGAGACGATGAACGCTTTAAATCATCTTGCCGTCTCTTTGTGCTGGCAGGTACCTGGTGTTGGAGCATGTGTCAGGAGGAGAGTTGTTTGACTACCTGGTGAAGAAGGGACGGCTGACTCCGAAAGAGGCCAGGAAGTTCTTCAGGCAGATCATTTCTGCTTTGGATTTCTGCCACAGTCATTCCATCTGGTGGGTTTTTGTTTAGAGCAGTCATTCTTAATTTGAGGTGTGGGTCGTGGGTGCAGTGGTAATTTGGTAACTTCTTATTTCTTTGGTGGCCTTAACAGAAAGAAACCATTTTATTCACTATTGCTTCAGATATCATCTTTTTAATGGGTAAGATCCAGTGCCAATTTCATGTTGAGGCAAATTCTGTGTTCCTGTTGCTTAAATGACCAAATCACATAGAAGTAACCATTGTGTTTCTGTTGGATGGCACACCTGGGCTGCACTTCTCTCTTGCAGATCAAGAGAGAAGTGCACTTTGCTAATTCCTTTACCAAGGAATTAGCAAAATGTCATTTCCTATAGGGATGAATGTGTCAGTAACTGTTTTATATTGAACATCTGTATTATCTCTCGTTTTTGTGCAGCCACAGAGATCTGAAGCCTGAGAACCTGCTCCTGGATGAGAAGAATAATATTCGTATTGCTGACTTTGGCATGGCCTCCCTACAGGTTGGAGACAGTCTTTTAGAGACCAGCTGTGGGTGAGTAGTCACCATATTTTGTATTTTATTTTAGGAAGTTTATAAGTTGAATCTCTATGGGATATACAATGTCAATCCTTCATGATAAATAATACAGTAGTTTCTACAGGAGCTAAAAATATGACTTCAACCATTCAAGATGTGTCTATTAATAAAGTGTGTGCCATAGATTTACTATTGTTAATATCACTGCTTATTTGTACAGAATTGTAAACATTGTAATGTTGTTTGTAACACATTTCGCTTTTATCTTAGATCACCACATTATGCCTGCCCTGAAGTTATACGGGTAAGTGTTCTGCTGTTGCAGTTTCTTCCTCAAATGTTGGTATCAGTAAAATAAACAAAGTATGCTACTAAATTATTCATTGATTTGCAAATCCGTACTGTAGTACAAAGCTACATTAAATAAACACAATGACACCACAAACTAAATCAATATAATAGACCATTTAAGAAAGTGGGTCATTTGTGTTTTTCAGTAAGAATTTCTTGGGGATTCTGTCTTTTACAGGGAGAAAAATATGATGGGCGGAGAGCTGATGTGTGGAGCTGTGGGGTCATCCTTTTTGCTCTACTGGTGGTAAGACTTTTACTCCCGTTTTGCCCCTTTTGAAACACACTCCTGTGTGTTTACATTTATACTTTACTTTATTCTTTTGTCAAGTTGTTTTCTCTCCTTTCTCCACCTTTTCTTCTTCTCCTGTAGGGTGCCCTGCCTTTTGACCATGACAATTTACGTCAGCTTCTTGAGAAGGTGAAGAGTGGGGTGTTCCATATGCCCCACTTCATCCCCCCAGACTGCCAGTCTTTGCTCAAGGGAATGATCGAAGTCAACCCTGAAAAGAGGCTCACAGTAAGGCTTTGCAAACGCCAGGCTCCTAGAGTGATCTCTTGCTGGTTCCCAAGCAATCAGATTTAATAAAAGGAATTTGAATGGGAATATTGGATGGCATGAAAGTACAATTGAAATGTCAGTACCACGATAACATTTTTAAATGGTTCATTAATATTCTTCCATCCCACTTAGTTGGGCATGAGTCTCTGTTGCGTTCTCGAAATACTACGCATTGCGTTGATGCAGACTGTGACTGTAACAGTCAGTGTTCAGAAATGGTGAGATGTCCTCCATGCATGTATAAAACCGTATCTGGTGTAAACTGTTCGAACAGCATAGCTCTTCGGCCATCTGGCTGTGAACAGACTGTAGAAACTAATTGCCCCATCTGCCCTGTCACCCCTTACAGCTAGAGGCCATCCAGAAGCACACCTGGTATCTGTGAGTAGATGTTCATTTTTCATCCGTGACTGTTGGTGGAAGGACTGAAGTCATGTTGCATCATATTTTATCATAAACTGTACATTATATTTAACACTCGTGTTTTAATGTGTGTGTGTGTGTGTGTGTGTGTGTGTGTGCGTGCGTGCGTGTGTGGCTTTCAGGGGTGGTCGTAATGAGCCGTGTCCTGAGCAGCCGCCACCCAGGCGAGTGTGTGTGAGGCGAATCTTGTCACTCACTGAGCTGGATCCAGATGTGTTGGACAGCATGCACTCATTGGGTTGTTTTCGAGACAGAGTCAAGCTCACACGTGATTTGCAGTGTGAAGAGTAAGTTCATGTGTTTTTCAGTGTTCTTTTGTACACACATACAGGGTAAAAACATGTGAATTGACAGCTGTATGGAAAGGGCATGGTATCGTTTTATGGATCAATAGATCAATAGATCTGAATGTCGTGCTGTCTGTGAAAAACAATTACATATAAACAAATGATGAAGCAGAAGAACCATATACAGCATCATCAATAATTACAAATGAGAAGTTGATCATATATATATTTATTGTTTATATTTATTATATTCATATTTATACATATTTATTTATATATGTCAGAACTGTTGTATAGATTTTCATGTAGAAGTTACTGTTATTCTTTGTAGCCAATTATTTTTTTAATGGATTTTGTCTCATGAATTCTGGACAGGTTTTTTTGGTGTTGTTTGAAAGCGGTATGTTTCATCTCCATCATGTTTCTTGAATGGCTTGTTCTGAGGGAGATTGACTGACTTGTCACATTGTCATACCATAAAAAATGGACTTACAGACTTGGGATTTGTCTAGGTCCTTATCCTCCTAGAAACAAAGTAGTGACAATAGGCTATAATCCTCTGCTCCACAGATACAATGTTACAGGATCAAGTCTAAAAAAAAATCTAATTAATGTTTCAGTTTGGTTTCTTTGTCATTTTCTCTAAATTTCACCACCTGATCCAACAACTTTTACTTTGTTTGTCACAGAGAAAACCAGGAAAAGATGATCTATTACCTACTGCTGGACAGGAAGGAGCGGTACCCAAGCTATGAGGATGAAGACTTACCTCCACGCAATGACATAGGTCAGTCCTTAGAGGGCAGAAGGGATCCACCGAAGAATGCTGCTTTTCTCAGGCCTCATCACCAAAAAGCAGAGAGTCTCTGTCTTATTTTGGATGTCCTTCTTGATTTGCAGACCTTATAAATAGTTTTATGTCTTTGACTTGTTCACTGTCATCCAGTCTACAAGGGTGTGAAACTGCAGGGCTATAAAAAGCCCTGACAGAATAATAAAATTAATTTTCTAAGCAGACAGTGTGGGGGCGAGGCCTCCTTCTGTTTAGCATTCTCATTTTCTTACCAAAATTATATTTTTATAAGCCAACATCAAACAAACTCCCAAAAACATAGGAAATTGATGAGAACTATATGCTTAACCAGAAAATGAGATGGGATCATCACCAAGAGGGCTGTATATGCTTAATCCATAACAGACTGTTGACTCCTCAGCCTAACAAAAATCACAAAGAAAATCAGGCAGAAAACAAAAAAATTTGACATATTTCTGTATCACACTGTGGGTTGAATGTTATTTTTTTACCCCTGTATCGAAGTAACATAAATAATAAATAAATCATTTAGTCTTACACAAGTTCTTTTTATTTCTTCAGTCCGTGATTGAGAAAAGCAATACTGACACTTCTGTTTTTCAATGAATAGAGTTAGAGTGAGGTTTAGGGTGATGACATTAGTGATGTGTGCACCCCAAACAGACTCTGGAAGTCTGTAGAAATTCTGTTTGTGGCGTTGTTGACTTGATAAGGATGATCTGAACAGCACTCATATTTCTCTTGAACGGACCCACTACTCCTACTCGTCTCTAAGAGTAGGGAAATTTACACATTTAGATTCAGTCTTTGACTCAGTCTGTCCAAAACTCGTACTCTACTAATGAAAAAGGGATTATCTGTTGATGCATCGTAGACAGTATTAGGTTTAGGATTAAATATTTTGACAATAGCCATTAGCCTAAAATCAAACTCCGTAACACATCTGCGGGATTTCTCTTTGAGCAAAACTGGTAGAGGTTAGCTATGTGTGCTGTGTCTACGAGAAAAGTCTGTGAACATAATCACTACAGCAAATGGAAAAGTAGTGATTGTCAGCAGGAGTTAATATGGTGAAGACAAATCATTCTAAGTAAACATTACGTTTTACAACATTTTTTTGAATTGTGATGCATTTTTCAAGAGTGTGCTCATCTTCTTTTGGTAGCTGCAGACACTATCATGAGTATTTAAAAAATACAAGTTTAAGCTGAGCTTTAAAATTTGTGTGATATTGTCGCCCCTCAGCAGACCCCCCTCGAAAGCGTGTCGACTCTCCTATGCTGACACGCCATGGCCGCTGTCGCCCAGAGAGAAAAAGCCTAGAGGTGCTGAGTGTTACTGAGCAGGGGTCTCCCACCCCACCTCGCAGGGCCCTGGACACAGCTGCACACAGCCAGAGGTACAGTACTTTACACACCCACATACAGTACACACAATTTAAATGTTGTACATCCCATGAAGCAGTGATGTAATTGTCAGTGCTTGTATGTTTGTCCGTCCGTCCGTCCACCAAATATCTTCACAACCATTGCAGATAGAAAGATGAAACAAAAAGCACATTACTCGGGCGGGAAAGGGGATGAAAATGAGATGATGACCTTGAGAAAACTAGGTCAAGGTCAACTTTCAACTTTTGTACATATTTTTGAACATATCTCAGGAAAGATCGAAAGACAAAACAAAAGGTGTTATATTCAGGGAGGCGAGGGGATGAAAATTAAATAACAACCTTGACCTTGAAAAACTGGGTCAAGGTCAAATTTTTACTTTCATATCTTTCTAGGTACACATCTCGGTAACCTGATTAGATATAATCACAAAACAAACAGCAACATTTTTCAGGAAGCCAGTTGCAGAAAAATGTGATGACGTCGCAGGATGTTGCAGTCTCTGACTGCCTTGTTTTACATATGTTACATATGTTACACTTTCATGTAGCATATACCTTTACCTGACTCTTTGACTTCTGGTCTCTGTCAGGTCTCGCTCTGTCAGTGGAGCATCAACTGGTCTCTCCTCCAGTCCTCTCAGCAGTCCCAGGGTGAGGGCCTGCAGGCCAACTTTTAACAATCTATATGTGAACTTATTTGTGCTTTGAAAACCCGCATTGCCTGATCTGTTTTTTGAATGATGGCTTTCTTTCCTGTTTTTTCTTTTGTGGCCAGTAGTAGAAAACGAAGAAGGGGCGTCTTCTGTTATAACTGATTGTATTAAATGTCTACATGGTCATCTTGCGTTGATTGCAGGTTACCAAATGGAAACAAAATCATATTTTGATGTCAGCAAATACTCTGTCATTGCCTAAAGAATTTCATTTTGTGATGAAACTTTTCATTTTACATGTCTAGAACATTCCTGCATGTGGGTCAGTCTCCCATTCTCAAAGTACTAGTTGTAAATGAATTTAACAGTTTTACTTGAAAGATTTGACAGAGTTGAAAACAAAAAAAATTATATTGTATTACGTCAAAGATGTCTGTATTTCAGAGATATATATATACAGAAGTTCATTTGAAACCAGATAGATTTATCACATTGTTTCTCACAATAACACTTTGTACCACCAGTTGGCTGTAGTATGACAGTTTAGCAAACCTTTTGACAGGTGGGCCACACAGAGTTTAAAAATTTGACAGAAGGGCCATCTGAGGAGGAGATGGATAGAGTGTTTAAGTGTACTAATGCAAGTCACATGAAAGGTTTTGGAATTTAACTGGCAGCAAGTTTACACAAGTTTGTAGGGTCGGATTTCAGAGCCCACAGGCTGTAATTTGCCCATCGCTGATTTAGCTGATGGTAGTTTTATTCCTGAAGCAAATAGTTCTGCTAAGATTGAGTCTTGTAAGAATACCAAACAGATATGATAAATAAGAAACATAAGCACAAACATATTTGTACACCTACTGTCTTTAGTACTAAAAAAAATGCAACTCTACATCTGTACAGAACAAGTCTTAATGAAAGTGAAACTTAATTTTAATGACATAATCCAAATAAAAACCCAACATAAATGTCTTAAATCATCTTTTCCCAATAACTTTCTCTAGTTTGAATGAAATTATTTCTCAGTTTACGATGTGAAACTATTCTAAACACTGTTTAAGAAAGGCTTATTGATAAGACAGGCAAGAAAGAGTGAAAACCAGATCAATACAATCCACACAGGCAATCAGATCCAAGAGTCAAAAAAAAGAAATCCTTAGTTTTAAAAAAGGAAAAGTTAAATTCAGTTTCAACAAAACAGAACAAAAAACAAACAAACAAAATGCAATGTTTGACAAAAAGTTCTGTCATGTACACTAAGAAGCAATGTCCTGTCCCTGTCCCAGTCTGTTATCCAGTGAGTATTGCTCGGAGGAATCTGAGTCTAATGGTTTACAAGTCAGCGTCATATGGTTGTTTTATCAATGCATTGTGCATTATTATGCATGCATTATGCAATAAATTATTTATAGAATTTTGAGCACATTTCGCATTCGCAAAATATTCCTTGACCAAACTCCAGTTTCTCACACTATGGCATCACCAGGTCTTAAAAACAAGTAAAATCCTAACCAGAAGGAGGTTTGCATGTCAATATCTCGCTTCTCTTACTCACCTTCCATGAACTTTTTATTTCCATAACTTTTAAGAAAATGAACCTAAATCTTTCAAGTTAGATGCTTTATTTGAGATTATGGAAAAATTAGCTGTTTCCTGTTTTGCCGATGTTTAAAATACTACATGAGTTATAGTACAGGTACATCCGCACTGCCACTTTTCCTTATCAATACATTCTTAACCCTTCACTGCTACACCTTCCACTAAACCCTCACTTTTATTAGACATGAGTGTATGCGTTTATAGCCAGCACTGATAGTATTGCATTGCAAACTTTCACAACTCACAAGGTGCACTCTTTCTTGTCATGAAGCATGATATTCATTTCCATCCTTTCTCCATGTTCCACCCCCTCTCTTTCTTGTGATCCATCTCTCCTGCCCCACAAACCCACTCCCCAGTCCTATCAGAGCCCCGTCTTCACTTTCAGCCAATCAGACGTCACCTCTGCCACAGCAGCCCCTCTCATAAAGGAGCCCAAACAGGGAAGCACCACTCCTCTTCGCTCAGCACGGGCTCATGACAAGCCCAAAGCTCCCCCCAACCCAAAGACCCAGACCCTGCCCACAAAGGGACCTGCCGACAGACCCCACCTGCAGCCCATCAAATCCTTGCCTCTGCACAACCCATCCTCTCGCTCACCCTCCCCTTCTCCACTCCTGTCACCCATCCCCCGTTTCTTCTTCCCCTCCTCCTCTGTCCTGAAATCAATGACTAAGAGCTTCTACCCAAATTCTGCCCACTCTGTGCCACAGGTCACCCCCCAAGGCTCTCCATTGCCCACACCGTTGGGCACCCCTGTCCACCACCCTCACCATCCCTCCTCCACCCCGCCCTCCTCTTCCTCGTCCTCATCCTCTTCGCGGGCGGAGGGAGGGGGAGGGGTGGGCTCGCTGTCGCTCACCCCACCCTCCAGCCCCGGAGGGGGAAGCGGCATTGCATCCAGCAGCTCTGCCCACTGGAGGACTCGCCTCAATTCTTTCAAGAACAACCTGCTGGGATCACCTCGGTTCCATCGTCGTAAGCTGCAAGGTGAGTTTTGTTTAATCTAATGTGGTGCTTGGTGTGTTTTATTTATGCACCAGTATTTTCACAGGAACCAGATTGCAAGCGGTCGAGTGAGTGACCCCACCACCCCCATATTGTCCCAAAACACAACTTTCTCACAGAAAAACTGAACCACATTTTCCTTTAGGCTGAAAGGAACATAAACATGATGGAGGATGGAAGCACAAACCTCTTAGTTAGAAAAAAGAAATGATTAAAAATGATTAAGACGTGATGTCATTTCAATCAGGAATCACTTTTCCTCTCATCTTTCAAAAACCGAGAAAACTCCGGCAGTTTCACCCTCTTTACTTTTCTTTAAGCTAATTTAATATCGGACACAGATTTGTTAAGGTTGATGTGCCTCTTTCAGTTCCTACATCAGAAGACATGTCCAGTCTCACACCGGAGTCCAGCCCTGAGTAAGTACCACTCCAGAAAGAAAGATTATTGTTAAGGCATCACTTTGTTTCACAAAATGAAGCTGTATGTTATGTACACATATGTATTTACTCATCTTGTATGATTTTCTTGGGTGGCCACCAGGCTGGCAAAGAAATCATGGTTTGGGAACTTTATCGGCTTGGAGAAAGAGGAACAAATCTTTGTGGTGATCAGAGACAAACCTCTGAGTTCTGTCAAAGCTGATATTGTCCACGCCTTCCTGTCTGTGAGTATTGAATGTGGTTTGTCTTTCATTCCATTCATTTAAAGAAACCATGGCTGTCACTGACTAAGCTTTAAGGACCTCACATTCACTCTATATTCACACCATTTCCTTCATTATTTCAGTTTTCTCTTTATTTCAGTCTTGCTTACTCGTGGCATGTTGTTGGATCACGCTGCTTTCACCAATGCTCACTCTTTCTCTCTTCTCCTCACCCTCACCCTTTGTCTCCCTATACTCACGTTGACCCCCATACCTCTCCCACCTCGTAAGTCTGTCGGTCTCTCTGCTTCTTCTCTGTCTTCCTGTCGCACAGATCCCATCGCTCAGTCACAGCGTCCTCTCGCAGACCAGCTTTCGGGCCGAGTACAAATCCTCCGGCGGCCCCTCCGTCTTCCAGAAGCCCGTCAAGTTCCAAGTGGACATTGCGTTCTCCGAGGGAGAGAGGGAGCGAGACAGGGAGAGGACAGAGAGGGAGGGCAGGAGGGAGACAGGAATCTACAGCGTGACGTTCACCCTCATATCAGGCAAGTGATTGTGAATATTTTGTTTTTCCTAAAGCATAGACAACATTTTGCTTTTTGACAGACTGGATGGAGGTGAGAGGATAACATTATATATTTTTTAACATTTTTATGAAGCAGGACTATCTTTTTCATCTATTTTTTCATCCTTTTTTTCATCCTGTCTTTGTGCTAAGTCAAACTGGTTTCTAGCTGTAGCTTTGTAGTTAAGCCTGTTATGTGAATACCTTATATCTTCAGGTCCGAGTCGCAGGTTCAGACGAGTTGTGGAAACAATTCAAGCTCAGCTTCTCAGCTCCCATGATCAACCCATGGTGCAAGCTCTATCTGGTGAGACTGCTTATGCATTCACTAGACTAAAAATGTTCCATTTTTTCCCATAGTTACATACTCAGGTATTTACAAATACTGTTTAATGTCTTTCAACCAGTGGATTGAACAGACACCAACAGGATATATTTGTTTTCTTCAAAAACTACACTTGTCGTTTTCGGTTTTGTTCCGTTGAGCCGTCACTTCATTTGAACAACTGACAGGGAAGTCTGGGCTTCCCTGCTTAAGCTGCTGCCCCCGCGACCCGACCCCGGATAAGCGGAAGAGAATGGATGGATGGATGGACTTGTCAACAAAAAGAAAAATGCAAATTCCTGGATTTTAAACCAACATTTTTAAACACACCTGAATCTTATTCCAGTAGCCAACCCATTATAGTAATTTGATATTGACTTTCCTGTCATCTTCTCCTGATCCCTTCCCAGATGAGAAGAACGGCCGGCCCCATGGGACCCCCACCCGCCAAAACTCCAGGCGCTCCGAGGGTGGGGGTGACAGGTGCGATTGGGGAGACCGAGCAGATGGCGGAGGTATAGGAGGCAGTGGAGGGGTTCTGCAACGCAGAGGGTCGGCAAAAGAGAGAACCCGACTGCTATCCTCCAATGGAACCCAATCCCAACCCTAGGACAGAAAGTGAGACCTCAGAACAGGATGTCTGAACTACAGACAACAGTATAATTTCATCTCTAAGTATCCCTGCAAGCCATGAGCTAGTCCTATTCTTCCTAGACTAAGTTGTTACAGGTGCTTAACCATAGCAAGGATTGAGCCCTTTGCCCCATCCTGCATTTCTTTTTTTTGTCCAATTCAACATTCTTTTGAATGTTGCGATCAAAAGGATTCCTTCTATTAAATGAGAGAGGAATGAGACCTTATTGTCCTTTATTGATGAAAACATGTGACTGAGCGATTTTGTATCCAACACAGATACGGCTTCACAGATCCAACTCGGAATTTTGAAGTGCTAATGTGCATGCCAGTTAGCAAATCAGCCTGCTAAAGGATGCTGACATGATCAGATAGGCTAGAACACCATAGCATTGTAATAGAGTATCTGACAGCAAAAAAAAAACCTATCTTGAGACAATTCTCAAGATTACACTTAAAATTAACCCGTACGCTCTTATCAAGCAACTTGCATTTGCCAGCCCACACTGATAGAAATATATAAGCACGAGTTAGGGTTGCAGAGATGAACAACTGGTCCGGATTTTCTCAGGAGAAACTACATCCTGGAATTCCAGCAGTGTCTTGTCCTGAGGTAAAGAAAACCAACTAAGTAAGCTAATAAGTGAATGTGAAAAAAACATATTTTTTTATTTAGTTGTTATTTATGTTTACATAGTTATTTTGAGGATGTCAGTAATGCAGTGATAACAGGAAAGGGAGTAACTAAAAACATTACATGTTCAGAGAAGGGGAACTGACAAATTGCTTTTTTCTGCAGGTGTTTGTTTAACGTTAAATGTTTTGATTATTTTGTATTTTCTTGTTATTCAGAGACAATACAAACAATGCTTCTTAGAATTTTGCATTGGACTCTTGCTCTGAAGAAGAGTATTTTTGATTTGAACAGAAATATGAACATTACTAAAAAAAAAATCCTATGTGTGAATAGTTCCATGAACCTCATCAAAGCTGTTCATGCCCAGATTGAACGAGAAGGGCATCCTTGGCCTGTGGATCAAGCCGAAGACAACTTGTCTTCAGTTTCCATAGTATTCACTTTGTGACTCAAAAAAACAAAAAACAAAAAACGCCCACAAAGGGAGCACATTAATGGACTGTTTCGTAATGGATGTCAATTCTTTGTTGAAGGGGACTTCAAAATGGGGAAGGAAGCAGAGAGTCATGCAACCCCTGTTCTCATCACTTCATTGTTCATCGACAAGCCAAGTAGTCCATCACTGCACCCATGTTCATCATTGAGTCACAGCATTCTACAAGCAGACGTAGCAACTTGAATCGTCACTATTACTCTATCATTCTCATCCGCCTAGTCTGTGTTCGTCACCAGTCTTCCATACAACACTATATGCAACTAACTTGCAGAATGTTTTCAGATCTACATGCCACAGCTCTGTTTATTTAAATTGTAATATTTCTGTTTACAAATTAGTCCACTTATTTTTTCAAATGTGTCGTTATTTGATCACGTTGTTTTCATGTAATGCATAAAGAGATTTTATGCCCACAAAAATATATATGAAGAGCTAATTCATGTAATTAGCCCATTTCATTTGTCATTACCACTTTTTGTTTTGTTTTATCCCATGCAAACTTTGGTAGCAGTACCAATAAGTTGCTCTCATTGTACTTCTCCAATGCTCTTTGTTTATATCGCTCATATGTTTGATCGCACTGCAGTCACTGGAATGTGTGTGTGAAATGGCTGAGTAAGTATGAGCTGAAAACCAGCTCTTGTGTTTTGAACTGATTAAGTATATAGATTTTGACTGACCCAGGAGTGTTAAAAGAATTAACATAACCAAACCCTAACAGGCACCTGATTTCTCTGGCGCACACTGAATGCTAAATCACCTCATCTCTTCCCTTCTCTGCCTTGATCCTTTGACCTGTCCGTCTCTTCACCTGTTGTGTAGCCATCATCACAAGAGAAACTGTACAAAGTTGTTAGCCTCACTGTCCCTACACACATTATGATCGGTCACTGTCACCTCTTTCACCTTTCTTATCACCACATCACCTTCACTTTCATTGACCCAACTCTGGCTAAGATTGTAAACTACTCTCGATTCATAAGGGTCAGTAGAATAAGGTGTTTTAAAAAAAAGAAGAAATGTCTGTATCATAATTTAAATATAAAAAGTGCACTATTATAACTATTGCCTGTGATCAAAGAATAATTATGATTGAAGTGATGGTAAAATAAAGAGAGATCCACCTTATTGTTATGGTTATAATAATAAACCCTGAATTCATGCGTGTCTATTTAGTTTCTGTCTTAAAAATTTGTCTACCCATTTCATGTGGCTGTAACTTTCACTGTGTATAATTTCCAGAAAAACTACAACTGAAGATACTTTATTTTTTCGTCTAGATGCAAAAATTTCGTATTTGCTTAAATTCCATATGATATAATAACAACGTGGACAAATGTGTTGCTGTATATCGCATATGATAGCACGCACATATATATTATGTGTTTATTTTCCCTATCTACAGTAAGTTAAAGGGTGATTTTCTGTGAGGGATGTGTTTGCTTCACCCCCGGGTACCACAGACATTCCATCCCCAGCATCTCCTCCGCATCCGTGGGATGCGACCGGAAATGCCGGAACTCAGTGCCGGAGTCAGTGCTGCGGTTTGTGTGCGCTCGCTGTCTCCGCCAGTGAGAACACCGTCCACTGGGTGGACGTTTGGATTCAACAGCCCATTTCTGACGGGAAATATTCTGCCTCTCGTGAAAAACAACAGGTACGCAAATATTATTCTTGCAATATAAATGCAATGAAGACAGAAATACACAGTCACGTCTTTCAGTGAAGCTTGTTAGCCGCCGATCTGTGTGACGTTAGCAGGCGGATGCTCGGTTAGCAGCGTTAGCCACAGCTAGCGGTACGTTTCACACCTGCTGTTAAACCGTGTGACGTCTAGCAATAGCATTTTCATATATAGGGATAATAATAAAATGTCGAAAAGTCAAATGTTAGTAATATAACCTCACATTATTTTCAGTGTGATAGTGTTGTGGGTGTGATTGAGGTTTTTGAGCATTTGAATTAAAAGTTGTGACAAAATTATGCTTTTTTTTTTTCTTTTAAGTTATACAAGTGATGGAAAAGTAAGCTAATTTTATGCAGTGTTATCTGTGATCTGTACACAAGCTACAACGATCAGCCATAACATCATGATTACCTGGATTGTTCACCCTGGATTGTTCACTATTAGATTGAGATCAGGGGAATCAGGAGGCCAAGTCTGCTCCTCAAAGTCAACGTTGTGTTCCTCAAACCATTTCTGAACCATTTTTACTTTGTAGCAAGACACATTGTCCTGCTGAAAGAGTCCACTTCCCTTAAGGACTACTGTTTGGGTGAAAGGGTGTACATGGGCTGCAACAATGCCTAGATAGGTGGCACATGTCAATTAACATCCACATGGATGAAAGGACCCAAGACATCTTTGCAGAAAGCTGTATTGCCAAAGCATCACACTGCTTACACCTCCTTCTCATAGTGCATCCTGGTAGCACGTGATGGAACCAGTCAGACACGTGATGGAAAAGATATCATGATTCGTCTGATGCTCACATGTGTCGCTGGAACTCTTGGTTGTGAACAGAAGTTAGCAAGGTCATCCTAACTTGTCTGCAGACATGCAGACCCATTTGTGAGAAGTACTGCGATGCACTGTGTATTCATAGAATTTTCTATCAGAAACAGCATTAACTTCTTCAGCATTTTGAGCTACAGTAGCTCATCTATTGGATTAGACTACACTGGTTCATTTTCACTCCCTGTGCGCATCAAATGACTCTTGACCGTGCTTGACCTGTAGCTGGTGCTTTTAGTCTCTTAGATCGCTTTTGATGGATGCAGACCACTGCTAACCACAAACACCATCAACAGCTGCAATTTTGGAGATAACCTTGGTGCAAGAAATTTATGTTCAGCAAAATTGTGTACAAATGATGTTACTCTTTCAATATTCTTTTCTTAATTCAGGAGTGATAGTAGATTCTGATTTGAGTGTTGTATTCAATATTTTAAGCTAGCTGAGCCATAACTGTACATCAATGTTCACTGAACAAAGCCATCCAATTGAAGCAGCACTAATCTACTGTAGTTGGTGATGCAGAAAATATTTTTTTCCTCGTTTGTTTCTGTTAACATTTACACTTGAAATACTACAAAACTTTAAATGAATGATGAAAGCACAGCGATTTTAGACAACCAAGATGTTTTTATGTTTGATTGTGCTGCTTCCATTGGGCATTTTACTCAGTAAAATATCATAGTGGTGGGTAATAGTCTAATGCTATTTGTGAAATATAGTTTACAATGAATAAATTAAACTCATATTTGATTTACTCTTGAATTTAAATGATTGCCATGTATGCTAAGACCTACTGTAAAAGCACATTGTGAATATGCCGTCTAAATATTTGGATCAAATCTGAGTATTTATAAGGATTGTAAAGTAAGCTGCTGACAGTCACTCACAAATGGTCCTCATGGAAACATACCAGATCATTAAGAGGAAATCCTGGTATAACAATGAATGTCTATAAAGTAAACAGCATTGTAAAACTCATTATCTATGTGGGTTCAGGCTATGTTGAGCCAGCTCACCAGGGAGATCAGGCAGTGGTGCGCAAGTAAAAAAAGCATGAATTATTTCACAGCAGCTCCATATAAAGTGTGACATTTTTATGTGTCAGGCAGTGCTTTGTAACACAAACACCATGACAGAACAGGGATTTAGCCCTTAATAAAAAGCCTGACTATGCTTGATTGGCTTTGCTGTCATGTTTACCTCTATCCTCTCTTTCTGCTCTGAATCAGATTTTTCTCGCTGATACTTTAATAAACAACCAAATTAACAAAAATACAGCGCTGAGTCAGTCGTAGAAAACCTTGAAACTTAACTTCTTTGATGTTCCTGTTTGCTGTTTGTTTCTTTTAGGAAACATTCTGTTAAATTCTTCTGTATCCATAGCCTAATCAGAGCTGATGACCTGTCCTCAGGGTAGGGTCCAGTTCCCCCCTCTCCACCTCGCATCCCCTGACCCTGATATCCAACAGGGGTAAGCATTTATAGATGGTGGATGGAGCCTAATCAAAAATATCGCTGATAAGCTGTTTCATTGTCTGGCAGGTTTTTTTTATAACATGACAAAAGCTCTTAGTGAATAGTGAATCATAACTGCAGAGATGCTTAGGACGAGTGCTGTCAAATTATGTATATCACAGAGATACTGTATGCCTATAAAAAACAAAGAAGAATTAGGAAATAAATGTAGTGGCCACTTTGTTGTGGGTACAGTCAGCCCTGAGCTGAGTGTGTGTGTTGTGTGAGTGTTAGTTTCAACAAACAGCTAAAGTTGACTGCTGTTAGCCTTTGGCACATTCATGACTGTTTTTGCCAGGTCTGACCTACAGAGTAGAATCTCAGGGGGGCAGAGGGTTGTGGAGGGAGTTGTGGGTATGTGTGTGTTTCTTTTTTTAACAAGATTAAAAAGGCAGACGTGGTCTCCATGGGGGTGCAGTCCAGTGTGACAGTGACTAAACCCCAGGGCATTATTCACAGCCTATTTACAGAGGAAAATCAATTCCCTTTGTGAAAAGAGAAAAGCTGCTATTGTGAGGCCTCAGTCATATTAATAGTCAGTCAGGGTTGTCCTTTTAAAATGTAAAAAAAATATTTCTAGTAGGAGGATCACTTTGAATGCATCATAAATAATGTGACCATATTTTAGAATGTTTGGACAGTTTATATGCAGTCTTCAGTGCAGGAGTTCTTTGTAGTTTCTTCCCCACCACCTAAAATAATGTTTCCAGTGATGCGTGGCCCCCGCTATCCCTGGAGGTGGCTCCAACTCAACCATAAATAGAGTAGTGGCAGAAAAGAAAATGAATGAACTAAAAAATTTTATTTAATTTCTGGAAATGACCTCCTGACCTCACCATTGATGTCTCATCACTCAGGGAGAATTGCAACCCGTTTTTACTTGAGCTGGAGAAAATGGTTTGACACTTGATGCCTGACAGGCATTTCTTCCTGCCTGCAGGTTTCTGGTTAACTAATAAGCTGACAGCGGGTGGTGTTTGTAATCTTTCCTTCTCTCATCTACGTCGCACCTTCTGTCCCTCTTTTCACACACAGTAACTATGGCAGAAGCCCACCAAGCGGTGGCTTTCCAGTTCACCGTCACCCCAGAGGGCCCCGATGTGCAGCTCTCCCACCAGGCCTTCACTGAGATCTACCTCTCTGGTCTGCGTTCCTGGAAGAAGCACATCATCCGATTCAAGGTATCTATATTCTATCCTGTGTACCTGTTGGCTGGGTATCCTCATGTTGCTCCATCATCACTTCCATTACTTCTACAAGTAATGTGAGTGAGAACCATTCAATGTTTCATGTGAACGCATTTCAACACTGTGTCTCCTGTCTCACATGAACAGAACAGCTTGATAACAGGTGTATATCCTGCAAGTCCTTCCTCCTGGCTTTTTGTTGTTGTAGCAATCTTGGCTACTATGTACACTCGCTCTGACCCCTCCATGGGACTTATAGCCAAGATACAGGAGCACCTCCCAGTCAGGTAATGCATGTCACTGTTATCGTTCAAGTTGATGGTTGGACTTTCCAGTTCTCTTTTTTCCATTCATTCTGAAGATACCACACACCCATCCTGTTGAACCTTTCTCTTTTATGTGTGTGTTCTCTGCTGACATTTGGTCACCTGACACTTACTTTATCCATCTGTTCCCAGCCAGTCTATGAGTACCCAGTGCCAGGCGCTGGTGTCAGCAGTGCTCTTCAGCACTATGCTGTGGCTCTTGCTCATCTTCACCATGCGCCTGTGCCTCAAGCAGCTCCTCTCCTACCACCGATGGATATTTGAGCAGCACGGCAAGATGTCCAACACCACCAAAGTCTGGGTGGTCAGTTTGTTTTCCTGTATTTGTTTCCTGTTAACTAATTATGCCTTTGTCTCTGTGACACTTTATTGCCCTGAATCCTGACTTTTTAATTCTGTTCACATACACATTTAGATATCACACTATGATATAAGCTCTTCATATCTATTTTAATGTTGTGTCTGTTTTTAGGAGTTATATATTTCTCATGTTACTAAATATTACACAATTTTAATATTTATGCTGCTTAAAAACAGTTTACCACACTTTTTTCCTGCATGGGGCGCATTTAAAAATCATATTTTCATATGAAAAATACTTTATGGCATGTCCTGCATTGCTGCCTAAAATGATTCAAAATGATTTTTTTTAATGTTTCAATCCCAGGCTCTGGTGCGGATCTTCTCTGGCAGAAAGCCTCAGCTCTATAGCTACCAGGGTTCTCTGCCAAACCTGCCTGTGCCGGCCATCAAGGACACAGTGAAGAGGGTGAGATAACATGAAGCACATGAATCACTTTCTCACATTCTTATGTGGTATGTGCTAGATATTACAATTGATATATATTTAATGGATATTTAATGGATGACAGTAGATGGAATAGAAAAGTTATCCGGTATTATTTCTGCAGAATTATAGGTTGCTATTCTGTTAGAAAACCAGCCCTTTTAGTTCCTCTTTTTTAATCCTTTTCTGTTTGTGTTCTGCATTTCTTCTGTTCAGTACTTGGAGTCTGTGCGGCCGCTGATGGATGACACACAGTATGAACACATGAACAAGCTTGCAGCTGAGTTTGAGAGCAGCCTTGGCAACCGCCTGCAGTGGTACCTCAAACTCAAAGCTGTTTTGGCCACTAACTATGTGAGTGGTCAAGCATAATGTCCATGTCATAACTGAAATGTCCAAAGCAAGGCAGTCCAAACAAAATTTAAAATTCTATTATCAATGTATTTATCTGAGACATTTGGTGGTTTAAATTATTTATCCTGTCTGAATATGCAAGGAAGTTCCTCATGAAGATAATTGTGTGTTTTATTTCTTCAGGTTAGTGACTGGTGGGAGAAATATGTTTACCTACGTGGACGCAGCCCAATTATGGTTAACAGTAACTATTATGGCATGGTATACAAATCTTTACATCAATTTGATGGGTAGTTTTGTGTGTGTGTGTGTGTGTATATAAAATATGGATATATAATATGGATTTATGTATACACACACGTTCTACCTTCTAACCTCACATCACTGTTTCTTTCTAGGACTTCCTGTATGTGACACCCACCCCCATCCAGGCAGCCAGAGCAGGCAACACCATTCATGCATTCTTCCTTTACCGCTGTAAACTCAACAAAGAAGAGATTAAACCTGTGAGTTCAGCCACAGCTTAAACTCCGCTGCTCCACACATTTAGAGACATTCATTTTCTTGTGTCAAAAATTTTGAGCAGTTGGGATATTACATCAGTGTTTTGTTTCATCGATGTTTGTGTGTCTTTACTGGTAGAAAAGAGAACATTTATTCATCCATTCATCTCATGCTTATATGACAACAACTCGCTCATGTCGTCATCCTGAGCTCATCTCTGTCTCATTGCTTTTGTATTCTTTTGGCCTCCCTTTTGCTTGCTTGATTTCTCGTCATTACTTTCCTTGTTTGCTGTCACTCTATAAAAAACATTCTTCGTCTCTTTGCTTGACTCTCCGTGTCCTCCACTGCTGTCCTCTGTTTTTCTCCTTTGCTTTTGCCTTCGTTTCCCAGAGTCGTACCTCAGGCACTGTAATTCCCTTGTATGCAGCTCATTGTGAGAGGATGCTCAGCACCACTCGCACTCCTGGATAGGAGACCGGTAAAGACATGTACAGTTATGTACACTCACTTAGACATACATGTGGATACATGGCATTTCACAGAGTGCTGATATTTGATACATGACGCTGTCTGAACATGACCAGTTATGCTGACCTGCACCAACTCCTGGCTCCTTAGTGAGCAATACCAGCACAGCACTGCTGTAGAGATAATGATGCTAAATGAAGATGTAAATCGTAAAGACTTAGAATACAAGAAAGGACATTGTGGAAAAACTGTGTAATGTGTGTTTATGTGTGTAAGGTCTCAAGAAACACACCACTGTGATTCATCGAGTCGTGATACGTCTGCTGTACAGCCCATCCTGTCATTTCTCATGTGTTTCCTCCAGCATTCTGGTCTTACCTCAGGATTTTCAGAATAGGGTCCATCTCTCACTAATGCCTTGATTATTCTGATCACACATTGTATTTGGTCATTTCTTACCTCTCTTCCCTGGTTAACCTTCTATTTCATGTCTTGTATTAATTTTTTTATCACCCTTTCTGCTTCCTCTATTTGTTTCTCATATTTTTTCACCGGTCCATCCTTTCTTTATCCTCCTCAGTGCTTGTTGAGGTCTGCAGTTCCTTGCTGTTCCTATCAGTTTGAGCGGATGTTTGACACTTGTCGAATCCCTGGAACACTTACAGGTAGTATTAGTGTTTTTACACAGTATTCCTAATCCGAGAATTAGAAGTGTCAAACCAATGTAGATATTAATAATGTTTTACAATGTATGTTTAAAGACACTGGTACACCCTGTCTCATGTTCAGTAAATGTTGCTTTTCCGTCAAATTAATGAGCCAAAATTTGACAGCCAGCCTGTTAGTCAGTGTAAAAAATACAAATGACATCTTTCCTTTGGCGTGTGGCCAGTGTGTGATGTCACTGCAGAAGGTCAGGTGTAAAGAGTGTTAGTAAAGAACAATTCATCTGTTTTTGAAGTAGGGTCTTAAATTGAGGCTGTTTTTTCTAAGTATGAAGTTGTCAGATTTAAAAGCAGTTCAAATAATAATGTGAGTCTGAAGTCTTTATTTTGGTGGCTGAGCTTTGTGTCTTCATGTGTTTGATTTAGTTAACAAATTAGTCACATATTTCTCCTCTTTTCCCTTCTCTGTGTGCAAAGACACTGTGCACCATTGGCAGGATAGTGACTATGTTGCAGTGTACCACAGGGGTCGCTACTTTCATCTGACGGTCTACCAGGCTGGCAGGCTCCTTTCCCCGAGAGAGATTGAATTCCAGATTCAGAGGATACTTGATGATCCCTCGCCTCCTTCCAAAGGAGAGGCCAATCTGGGGGCTCTGACCGCTGGAGACAGGTCAGTTTGATGAGCCACCATTGTTTACGTCACGCTCATCCTGAATTTTTTGCCATTACTTACTCGTTATTGTTTCCCAGAATTCCTTGGGCTGAAGCCAGGATGAAGTTTTTCAGCAGTGGGGTCAACAAAGGGTCCCTAGACTGCATAGAGAAAGCTGCCTTCTTTGTGACTCTAGATGACGACGAGCAAGGCATCATAGGGGATGATCCAGCAGCTAGTTTAGATTCCTACGCCAAATCTTTGATGCACGGGAAGTGTTATGACAGGTACACAAAACTGATTGCTGTCTTATGGACAACTTATATGGTGTAAGTTATGAAAATGTAGTTCAGTTATATTGTTGTAGGTCTGTACTGCCTGTACTTTGTTGTCACGCAGGTGGTTTGACAAGTCCTTCTCAGTCATTTACTACAAGAATGGAAAGAGTGGCATAAATGGAGAGCACTCGTGGGCGGATGTGCCGGTGGTATCACACTTATGGGAGGTAAGGAACCTGACGTTGGTTGCTCACTGTTGTAGTCCGGTGCTGAGAAGATGTGATCACATTATCGTTGTGTGTTCTAGTACACTTTGGCAATCGACTGTTTCCAGCTGGGTTACAATACAGAAGGTCACTGTAAAGGAGAAGTGGATTCATCCCTACCACAACCACAGAAGCTTGAATGGGAAATCCCTCCTGAAGTGAGTCGTCTATTACCGCCACATTGAGTCGTTCACCAAATCACAGACAGCATTATAGGTTGATTTTAATTATTTTTATCCAAAGTTTTGAAATATGTTTATATGTTAATATGTATTAGGTAGATTCATTTTTTAAAATATTTTTATTTATTCATATTTTAAGATTTGTTAATTTATTTGATTTATTTATTTATATTTGAAAAGATCAGTCGTTGACCTAACATGGCATTAATACTGGAAGGAAGAAGAATCAAGCCCAGGTCTATCCAAAAGTGCACACACCAGCTCATCACTCTACTCTTCCTTATTATCTAGGACTCTAGATTTGCTTAAAGTTATGTCAGTCTTGGTGTGTTAACTGTTTGTCTGTGTCTTTCTCAGTGTGAGGAGCAGATCTCTCAGTCTCTGACAGTGGCTCAAGCCTTGGCTGATGACGTGGACTTACATGTTATTGTGTTCCGAGACTTTGGTAAAGGAAAAATCAAGAAGTGTCGAGTCAGTCCAAACGCCTTCATTCAGATGGCTCTTCAGTTGGCCTACTACAGGGTAAGCCTCCCTCTGAAGGGGCACGCGCTCTGTCTGTTTGGTCTATACTATGTGGACATCTTGAAATTATACGCTGTCAATATTATCAGGGCCATGTTGGTTTTTTGTTTCAATCCAGGACCAGAGGAAGTTCTGTCTGACTTATGAATCCTGCATGACTCGTCTGTTCAGGGAGGGCAGGACCGAGACTGTTCGTTCCTGTACCAGTGACAGCTGTGCCTTCATCCGAGCGCTGGAGGGTGGAGATGTAAGACCAGGGAACTTGTCTCCTATTTTCAATCATATTGTATATATTATATAGTATATACTACATAGTATTTATCATATATTTAAGTAAATATATAGCATGCCAGAAGAGAATGCTTGAAGATGTTCTCATCAAAATAACTCCACATTGCAAATGTCTGATTCCAGTTTTCACTATTTCAAGCATAAATTCCTTCGATGTGTGGTTTTCAAGCTCTCATGCAGTTCACGTCATTCTCCACTAGGTGGCAGATGTGTGTAGGCGTTTGTTCCACACAGCAGCAGAAAAGCACCAGCATCTATACCGCACTGCTATGACTGGAGCTGGTATCGACAGACACCTCTTCTGCCTTTATGTGATATCGAAATACCTTGGAGTGGAATCGCCTTTTTTGAAAGAGGTTTATTTCCTTCCTTTGTCATTTATTTGTGTGACAGTGTCCAGTTCAGAATGAGTGTTTTTCACAGAGATTCTTAAGGAAAGTGATTCAATAATTTCTTGTTATTACAGGTACTGTCTGAGCAGTGGCACCTGTCCACCAGCCAGACTCCATTCCAGCTGCTGGAGCTGTACGACATGGTCAACCACCTAGAGTACCTGTCCTGTGGAGGAGGATTTGGACCTGTCAGTGCAGCTCTCATTATTTGAATCCACACTAGTCGTTTAACTGTTCAAGTCAGGGAAAAACCACAAATAAACAAATTAAATTCTAATAGTTCTATGAATTAATCCTAACCCTAACACTTTCAGGTTTTATCTCCCAGTGGAAAAAACTTTTATTAATTTTTTTCAGTTTAAACTTACTAAAATGTTGCACATATCCATGCTGTGATATTCATTGACCATCCATTTGTACAAATATTTTCGATATCTCTTTCAGGTGTCTGATGATGGTTATGGGGTGTCCTATGCCATTTTGGGAGATACTGTGATTAATTTCCACATCTCATGCAAGCACTCGTGTGCACAGACTGTGAGTTTATTAAAAGAAGTCATTTTATGTAGCACAAGAAACATGAACAAAATTAACTCCAGATTTTAGTTTTTTTCACGTTACGCTATACATATTTGAAAATGCTTCAATTTAGAGAGATGGGGAAAAATTATTATTTCTTTCATCATGTATATATGTCCTCTAATTTATGATGTTGAATAAATCTGTACTTTTTAGAGGTGTGTCAACTTATGACAAAGCTCTGAAACTGTTCAAGAAATTCATTCACTCTCAGGCAGATAAAAAATTGGATGACCTACAAGTTGAAAAAAAACACCTGAATTCCAAATTTCTAAAATGAATATTATGCTTTTCCTACAAACATTTACAATCTCATTTCTTCCTTTCCTGCTATAGGATGCTCATAAGTTTGGTGCACAGATAACAAAAGCCCTACAAGACCTGATGCAGCTGCTGAGCCCCAACCAAAAAAAACCCAGCAAGACGCAAGTGAGTCGGCCAGAAGTCAAGAAAGACTTGTAGTTGTTGACTCTGGAGAAAAGATGATGAAGACAGAATACACAAACGTACGCCTCAGGCTACAAAGGGAGGAACGACAGGAGTTTCTGCATCATTCACTGGAAGAATTTAGAGCCAATGAGATTGAGACACTTACAGAATAGGATTTATTTGATTTGCATATATATTTGTCTATGTATATTAGCTGTGTGAAAGGTGTGTGAGAAGAAAATGGTCAAAATAAGTGTAACTCATACGCATTACAGTGTATTTAGTTTGAGCAGTCAAATCACTGGAAAACCCAAAGTGATAAAATGATTGTGATTATTCCAAAAATGGGCACTAGAAATTGTCCTATCCAGAGTTGGTGTTTACACACAGCTAAGTTCAGTATGTTTTGATACCATGAAGTATGACACACATTTTTATGCCCATTACTTTTTTGTTTTCTGTATTTATATGTAAAAAATGTATTGGAGGTTTGGGATACTTCCTGAGTCTGGAAGCGTGGTGTGGTGGTGATTTCAGTTTCTACCATCTGAAGGCAACAGTGAAGTGATTTTATAATTGTGGAAGTCTGTGACTTCTTTGTATTCATTATGTTTAGATGTGATTTTCTATAGAAATCAATGATTGTTATGCTATTCTTAGAGAAGCACACTGTTTATACACTTAGTGAAGTAACAGTGTTTTATTGAGCTCAAGGGTTGCATTACTATTCAACAGGCCTTATGTTCAGTGTCAGCTGTTTGCTTTTCAAACATATTCAGACTGTACATACATATAAATTAGGCTAAATTTTGTCCAATGGTCATCATGCATTTCATTTTTAACCAGGATAAAAATAATGTAAGGAAATGCACTGATTTCACTGCCATTTATATTGCTGTTGGATGGTTCTTTGTCATCATTGCATAAGTCAACAGTAACTTTAGAAGCTGTGCTGCAGGTCGGATGTGGATTACAAGTAAAGTGACGTTTGTCAGTCAAAGCTTTCTGTCTCGGAGGATGTTGTGTTACCTTTGATTCAGAGTTCTCTTGTTCTCCACAGATTATTGACTTTTGTTTTCACTATAGATGAGTTCAGTTTCTCTCATTGTATTGCTATTCTTAATGCACAACTAACAGAGTAAATCGAAAAAGAAAAAAAATCCTTGGTGTGGTTTTTTGTTAAACAGTACTCATACTGGCTCATACATCTGGCTCAGAATTTACAAAAGGATCAAAATGATTGCAGATGACCCAGAGATAATTCATGATGTTCTGGTTTATTCCACATTTTGCCTATTTTGAAAAACTATATGCTGGAACTTCACAAAATGCAACTCGTATGGCCACAAAAGTCTAAATGCATCTAATTTCTGACATGCAGTAATATATCCACAACAACCATTAATCCTGAAAAAAGACACCAGATAAAACATTGAAGACAGCAAGGAAAAAGTATAACTCAACATCCTCAAAACACAATACCTGCATTTGCTGAGAAGTTTTATACACACACACACACATGCACACACCATACAGACGGTCAGGAGTAATTAAATGTATAGTTTAGTGCAACAGGTAATTCCCTAGTGGTCACAATTTGTCACCTTCTAGCACTCTTCCTTGATTTTCTTATTTTCCTTCTTGTGGAAAATTTTCCCATCGGGATGAATTCTCCACTGAATGTTGACCCCTTCAAATTTGTTTTGGATCTGTCAAAGAAAGGCAAAACATTTATTGACAAAAAACTTCCTGACCTCCAGGTGTATCAACACTCACTTCCTACTAACAGGAAAACAGCTTAAACAAGACAAATACTTACCTGGGTCAAAATGGCTTCACTCAAAACGGCGTCACTGAATTCCAAGTCTGAATTTGATGCAATTTCCACCTTCACAATTTGTTCTCTTTTCTCTTCTATTTCTTTACAAAGAAAAAAATACAGCATCGCATTAATTAGGATTCAATTTTGTTAGATCTCATCATGCTTAGGATGACAGAAGGAATGCATTCTTTTCTTAACAACAAAAATAAAAGTGGTTGTACATACCATTATAGCAGATGAAATAATGAGCGGCTTCACAGGAATTGGCAGCCATCTTGACAATGGTGTTTGTAATTATAGCACATCTATCAACTTTATCTGGCTCAGAGATCGCCCAGTCTCTGAAGGAGTTTGCAGTCTGGTCTGTCCATTTCCAATCATCTCTGAACAAACCAATCCAATATGGAGAGACAATTGTAGGCATCATTTGATGAATTGCTTCCTCTAAAGCCTGATTTTCAGTTTCACTCATCACAGTGATTAAGTCTATAGAGTGCAATCGACAATAGACTTGGGCTTCCCTCCAGGTTAACGTTACAGGGATAATTTGTATCCCACTGGGCGCTGCGCCTGTGAAGTTAGAAAAATGTTAAGTTTTATTTCCTGGGTTGTCATTAATAATGCTCCCATAATGCAATTTCATACAGAATACAACTTCAAGGAATAGAACTGACTGGTTGACTCATTGAACTGTGTGTCTGATCGGACTTTTTACAGTGAAGGCCACACAACTTTAAGTTCAGTGTGTGTAGGGTTTTGTATTGCATGTTTCCACTTGGTGAATAATATCAAAATAAATACTAAAATTATAATAATTTTCCCCCATCTTTTTGTGCACCATTAAACAAATTTACTGAGGTATTCAGTAGAAACACAGGAAACTTTCTCCCATGGAGTGGTTGGTGTGCTCCCAGTCTGTTGCTTGGAAACTTGACTCTGGATGTCAAGAGCCCCTCTTGAATCTCAATGTCTCATTTTTACATTTAATTTTTTGTACAAAAAAAAAAATCTGAATGTCATGCTTACTGTGCTTACAGATAAAGGGAAGTCTATGTTCACATCCTTCACCCATCCATTTTCCATCAATCAAGAAGCTTCCACAGTTTTGTAGATAATTGGGGGTATTAATCCAGTTGGTGTATTCAGCTGATTCATCACTGGTCTGACTTAGTCCTTCAGACCACATCCAGGGATGGACAATTTGATCCACTCTTCTCAGACCAATCCAGAATAAACTGAGGGGGAAATTTAGTGTCGCTTTTGTCATCTCCATCATATCATCATGATTGTGGATGACTGCAAGGTCTTTGTAGTTGTTTTTGCAATATTCCCGGGCAGCTGACCATGACATATAGCGATTTATCACTGTGTACACTCGAGATTGTGAACTCCAAGTGCCACAACCTGCAGAGGGACACAAACAAACCATCAAGTAAAGAACAGTGTGCATTCTAATTCTGTGTGTGACATGCTAAACACATAAGCAATGTTTTTACTCTCCTCTTTTAATTCATTATATAATTTTAAGTTTAAAACCAGTTACAACAATCTTTGCTTAGTAAAGCTTAATTTCACCGGGTGACATTCAAAGAATGTAACCTGTAAACCCTAATGATACCGTTTTTAGTATTTACTGAAGACATGCACCAAATAAAAGTTTATTGATTAATATTACATTATTTCATTATTTTACCCTTATACTTACCTGAAGCTAGCAGCAACGTCAGCACACGGAGCATGTGTTTCTAGAAAATAAACCAATAAATGTTGTAAGATGTGACACAAATAGATAAATAAATAGATCTGTTATTACACAGGAACAGGAAGAGGGTTAATGTCTAAAATGTAGTACTAGTTATGGAATTAAAATATTACCCTTCTACCTTCTTCTACTGCAATTGTGGCATGTATCCGGGAGGGTGATGAGGGGGGGGCACAGGGCATTGGTGGCTGATTTCGTGGAGTGGTGCCAACAGAACCAACTCCAGCTCAACGTCTCCAAGATGAAGGAGATGATGCTGGATTTCCGGCGGGCACCTCCCTCTCCACAGCCGGTGATCATCAAGGGCAGTGAGGTGGAGGTGGTAGGAAACTATAAGTACCTGGGACTGCAGCTAGACAGCAGACTGGACTGGTCACTCAACTCGGACTGTGTGTACAAGAAGGGGCAGAGCAGGATGTACTTCCTGAGGAGGCTGGCCTCCTTCAACATCTGTCCTAAGCTCCTTCTCATGTTCTATCAGTCCGTAGTCTCCAGTGTGCTGTCATACGCCATTGTGTGTTGGGGTGGTGGGGCCAGGAAAAGAGATATGGACCGTCTGAACAGACTCATCCGCAGAGCGGGGTCAGTGGTCGGGCTGAGCCTGGACTCTGTGGAGACAGTTCTGGAGAGCAGGACCACGTCTAAAGTTAAGTCTATCTTGAACAGGGGCAGCAGTGGCTCAGTGGTAGAGCGTGAGGTAGAGCGGGTCGTCCAATGTTTCATTGATCGGCGGTTCGATTCCCGCTCCCGCCCAAAAAGAACACCCGGAGGTGAGCTGACAGTGGGAGGTGTCAGCTCACCAAGGCGCCCTTGAGCAAGGCGCCATCCCCCTTACAAGTTGCTCATTTGGGGCGCACCAATAAAGGAGCTGCCCGCCACTCTACCTGCTCTGCATGCGTACAGGCCACCTGTGTGTTTGTGTGTGTGTTTGTGTGTGTGTGTGTGTGATATTAGATAGATATTAGATAGATATTAGATAGATATTAGATAGATATTAGATAGATATTAGATAGATATTAGATAGACATTAGATAGATATTAGATAGATATTAGATAGATATTAGATAGTGACGCCTTACACTGTAAGAAGGATGAACCTTATCCCTCATGTGGGCCTCCTGCTAATTTTCACTTGCACTCTTTATTTTTATTTTAGGGGGAAAAGAAATCTCAATATTTAATAAATTGAATGACAAACTACTAGAATAGCACACAATGCAGCAGATACCTCGACTAAGACTAAACAATCCTGGAAGCGTTAGCAACGTTGGTCTGGAATGCATCCCACATGAAAAAGCATTCCGGGATCCAGACCAACAATCCAGATCCGCAGTGAAATGTGTTCTGCATTTGTTCATGCCAGACCCGTCCACCAAAATTTTAAATACTATTGGTTAAAATAACAGTTTGTGGATTCATCAACAATTAAAATAACATGTTCCTGTTTTCTTTACAGCTCTAATATTTCTTTTCTTTTGACACATGTAACACTATCAATCCAGACGCACGTACTTCAACTGTCTGTTATCCTCCAATGCACTACACACACACACACACACACACACACACACACACACACACACACACACACACACACACACACACACACACACACACACAAAGAATTTCTTAGAGATTACTGTTCGATGCCCTCATTGTTAGCTGTAGCTCTTAACATCATGTTTCATGTACTGTATACTGAAGTAATTAACAGTATATCAATAAATACACTTTGTAATTAAATAACTATTTATTCTTACCTGATCCATAGATATTTCTTCTTGAAAGCTTCATAGGCTTCAACAAGTTGTTTCTCTCTGTCATCACTCTTCATATATGCCCTGTTTTAGCCGTTCCCCAAGAGGCTTAAGAAAATTCATATGTTTGCATACGCCATTCACAAGGGCGTCCGTGTACTTCCCAATGTCTTTAGGAATCTTTAAATATCATTGCAATATGGTTACATAAATTTGTTGTTGTCTAATGTATCATGCGCCGGATTGATTTTTGTTGATCTCCTTTAAAGGAATTAATTATTGAGTACTGTATTTTGTTTTCTTGGTCTTTACTGAATATCTATGAAGAAACTGCAAAACCATTTCAACTACAAGAATAATATCAAAATACTGATTTAAACTCACCTACTTAGAATTGTGACTTCTGTTCACACAGACCTGCTACTTTTTTTTGAGAACACAATTGTTTTTTTATTTAGTCATCTCCCAATAATATGACATTTCTAATTTTAATCACCACATTTCAAGTTTTTATAGCTAAACCTAAAGTAGCCGGTGATGTTACCATGTTTATCAGGTGCTCTTCTTTGGATCTCTTTGTCTCTTTGAAAGAAATTGCCATGTTTCTGCCTTGTTATTCTCTGTTGTCTGTCTCTGTCTTTTGCCACCTGTCCTTTTGTCTCCTCTTTAGCTGTGAGGTCAGCAATGAACCCTTCACTCATAATGCTTCCTGCCAGACTTCAGCTTATGCACTCAAAAGTGTCCAATAATCCACACATGCCCCGCCCCCTTCAGTTCACGTTTCAGTTCAAGTCACTTTTCTGTGACCCAAGAGGACCCCTAAATATAAAGCTTTACCTCCCCTCTAGTTGTTGAGCCCCTATATTTTACTCTCAGTGGCCAGCCTGCTCTCTTGCTGTTCAGGTAGGTTGCTTTGACTTTTCCCTACATGGATCTTTTATTAAACTTACTTTATACTGCTGCGAAATACAACCACCTGCAAGCATTAGTTTCAGTCTTTCAGTCTTTTTTAACATTAAAACCTTCAGATTGACTGTGTGTGTGTGTGTGGGGGGGGGGGTCCCTTTTTTTTGTGGCACAATGATTTGTCAACATGCTAACCTTCACGAACATTACTATTCATTTCAATTGAATGAGTTTCAAAGAATGTATGAATTTCAGGGCTGTGAAAACATTTGCATGAATTATTTTGTTTTTAAAGAAAACTTTATTAGATATTTGTTAACATAACTATGAATACAATTGAAAGCAAAATTATTTCTCATAGTGATCGACCCGTAGAGAATTATCACCAAATCGACCATTCATCGTAGCACTTGAGTTCATTGTTTTGGTTTCCCAGGTTCAACTACTGTATGTTTTCATTTATTCTCATTGCTCTCACAGCGGGAAATTGTTTTTGAGTAAAACCAATAGAAATATAAAACTGACAGATATGCCAATTGACATATATACATAAATGCAGTATCTGACAATGTTGCACTAATAGCTTGTTTCTTCAATCCATAGGGGGCCATAAAATATACACATATAAATGAGATATTAGTGATGAAACCAAAGGTTCAAATTACCAATGCATGGCTGACTTTTTTTTTAACCCAGACATTATCAAAAGCCAAAAAAGAAAAAAAAAAATCCTACATTTTCTTATTTGACTGTAATGTATAGTATAAACATATATGAAAATGTGAAAAAGTTTCCAAACAGAAAACATCCAAATATCGTGTGTGTCATTTTTAAATTTTGGACATGTTATGAATCAAATATATTTTAAAATGCTGGGATTTCCACTAAATTCCAATAAAACTTAATAGTCTGATCTTAAACGAAACATAACATCATAAATACGTTTAAATGTCGGACCCCCCTAGTGACTTGGTGGGTGTTAATAAAGATGTACTGTATCCCTGACATTATGTCCCCCCATGACAAGTTATTCTTGGTACACTTGACCTCCTCGACAGCCTTTGAGCCTGTTGGTCAGTTTTGCCAGAAACATTCAACGGGGAAACGATGTGATGAATTCCTCCCCCAATCCCTCATCTGCTCTTGTCTGCGTGTGTCCCTGTTTGTTCAGATTCCCATACTGATGCTTTGAGATCCTTGACTGTGCAGGGATCTGAGGGACTTTGGTGGTCTCTGTGCTTGATCTACCATGTTAATACACTCAAAGACAGACAGTCTGGGAGGAGCTCCAGTTATCGGAACTAAATATAAAGTTTTGAAATGTTGTCCAATGCAGGCCTGTCTGATTGAATCACCCGTTTGTACTCACACTGGAAAGCATAAACTGCTGTGGTCAGGAATGCAAAAATATTTAGGGGCTCCATGCATTTTTAAAATTCCACTTCGGTTTAGTGAGAATACAAGTAAATGAAATGAGGTCTTGGCGTGTTGGTGTTAATAGCTGCTAGCCGGCCCACCTAATCTCTCCATCCCGCATTCTCTCATGTAAATGAAATTAATCAAGGAGGATTGGACATCTGATACCTTATTCTTATCCTGGGTAACAGGACACTGCTCTGGGCTAGAGTCCCTCGAGCCTCGTCTATTCCTAGATCATTAGTAACCAATGGCCTTCCTCTTAATCTTATTCTTTGAACGACAGTACTGACCTGCACTGAATGTGAAATGGAGATACAGTGGCTGTGAGGATAAAAGAGCCTTTTTGGCATTCAAATATAAGCGTGTGTGTGTGTGTGTGTGTGTGTGTGTTTTTGCGTGTGTGTGTGCGTGTACACAATTTTACACAGGCTTACAGTAGATGTGCGTGCAGCTCTTGACCAGGGCGTAACAAGAATTTTTATATCCAGATCACACACAGACAAGCAAACAAATGACACCAATCTCTTAAATTACTCCAGCTCTTACTGGTAGATGTAAACATCATGAAAAAATGTAAATAATGTGAGATGTTTTAAATAGTGGCCTGAAGCTGCTTACATGCACAATTTGATGTGACGTAGATATGAAAGGATTGTTCTATTTGATTTTCTCTATAGAGCCACCATGTCTGATTTGGATGATCATCGGTGAGCTCTCGTCTTGTTCATAAATCTTGCCATTTTCATAATACAGGAGGTTTGTAGTATGTGGTATGAATATTTTCCTTTCTTTTTTTGTACTTAGAGGACATCACGAGGGTAAGCAAAACCATTTATCACTAACAAAATAAAACAGCAGTCGAATTTTTCCAAACTCAGTGATCTTTGTTCCTCCAGAAGAAGATGAAGAGCAGGGAGAAGGAGGTGAGACTCTTCTGCTCTACTGTGGTGATTTTATTGACCTTTCTAAGCACATTTTGACACAAGTGACAGAGGCAACCAGTCTGGAAGCAAATCCACAGGATAACCTTCAAAATGTAAATATTGATTTACATACTGTAATCCATCCGGTATTTATTTGTACCTTTGAGCTACCAGATAATGTTTTGCATATTTTCAATCAGTAGGACTGTAAAACACAACATCTAGTTTAAATAAATTCAAAATGAGTAGGATAAATTTAAGGTTAAATTGCCTTTGAGCGCATTAAGGGTATAACAAGCTGTTGATTATTTATATGTGTTACACAGGTCATGGGAATAAATGGTTATTTTTTCCAGGAGATAAGACCGAATTAAAATATTCTCTATGTTGATTAAAAATATATTTTAGCTTATTTTCAAATCTAATTGTCTTTAAAAAAAATGAGCTGATCACCTTTTCATTGCTGGTCCTGCTGTCATGTTGAAGAAGAGCGCCCCAAATACAAGTAAGATTACACATGAATATGCAACATCCAAAAGTACTTCATTTATATAATACTGTATAATATATTCAGTTAAAAAAATAAATAAATAAAATCTAGGTTGAAATTTCTGAATGTTTTTTTACAGGCCAATGGTCTCACAGCTTTCTGCCCCTAAAATCCCTGAGGGGGAACGAGTCGACTTTGACGTATGATCCTTCAAGATTGTTGTTAGTGGAAAATTTACACAATTACATCATGGGACACAGCATTTAATAATCTAAATCTGTGTATCCACTGGCTCCTGTCAGGATATCCACAGAAAAAGGATGGAAAAGGATCTTCTGGAGCTGCAGACTCTGATCGATGTCCACTTCGAGCACAGGAAAAAAGAGGAAGAAGAGCTGATTGGACTCAAAGATAGGATTGTAATGCTAGTTATTTGCCTGATAGGGAGATCCTTTAATTATTCAGAATAATAGTGATTAAACAGCCATGTTTTTAAGACCAGCTGGCTTTCTGTTATAGGAGAATCGTCGGGCAGAGAGAGCCGAGCAGCAGCGTGTGAGAGCTGAAAAAGAGCGAGACCGTCAGACACGTATTGCAGTAATTAATGTTTGACATTATGTAAACATCTGTTTTGTAATCTGTATATGTCTGTTATCTGTTCAGACCCCTTATTAACAGTAAAAGAGTAATTTGAAGTATAGGGTACTAATTTGCAAAAAATTATTTCTACAGGAGGAAAGACAGAGAAAGGAGGATGAAGAGGCCAAGAAAAGGGCTGATGATGAGGCCAAGAAGAAGAAAGTGCTCTCCAATATGGGGGCTCATTTTGGAGGTTTCCTGGCAAAAGTCAGTATAATGCATTCAGAAACAGGGGAGCATTTCATTTCCCATGTCCCCCTGAAGGTTCTTGTGTTTCATCCTGAGTTGAGTTTGTTTCCTGCAGGTAGAGCAGCGACGAGGCAAAAGGCAAACTGCAAGGGAGATCAAAAAGAAGACTCTGGCAGAGAGACGTAAGCCACTGGCAATTGAGAATCTGAGAGAGGAAGCACTGAGGTCAGTCATTATCAAACAATTTGAGCTAAATTTTTGAGTGTTTGATTATTTGATCATTTGTTGTGAATATCATGTCAGACGCATGACATCTAAAGCTTCTGCAAAGTACATTTGAAGTTTTTAAATGCTGTCCGATTCTAGAGAGAGAGCAAAAGAGATATGGGAATGCATCTATGAGTTGGAGTCTGAGAAATTTGACTTAACTGAGAAGATGAAGAGGCAGAAATATGAGGTGAGCCATTAAGGTGAGAGCCAACGGAATGGTTTTTCAAAAATGTTGTTTTGTGATATTAGGATCTCTTTTTTCCAGATCAACGTCCTCCTGAACAGAATCCAACACGCTCAGAAATTGTGAGTCAACCTGCATTGATCTTTGTAACTCTGTGTCGACAGTGCAAACATCGACAACAGACACAGTCACAAATAGACATACAGGAAACATATAGGAAACACCAAACTTACAGCTCTGAAACATTTACCAAAACAGGGTGCACACGTCTAGAATATGAACAGAGGAAACAGAAAGAAAAATGTGACTACTTTCCTGTCTGCAAGATAATTTAAAGTTTGTTATTTCTGTATAGATGCTCTCTCTCAATAATCAACTTCACTATTCTCTCTTGTGTCAATGCAGCAAAAAGGTCCACGGTAAAGGCAAAGTTGGAGGACGTTGGAAGTGAAAAGGAAAAACAATGATATCAGGACAAACTTGTAGAAATTGTGCTATACTGTATTCGTCAAGAAAGACTGATGTTTGTGTGTGGCATTTATTGAAATAGAGTACAATACACTTGCAATTGCATCTGTTATTTTTTAAATGCACGTGTACATAAAATGGACAACTTTAATTAGTGTAATTTAATTTGGAAATTAAATCTGATTAATATTTCGAGAAATCTGGTGCGGATGCTTTCAGGGCGCCTCCCTAGGGAGGTGTTCCTGGCACGTCCAGCTGGGGGGAGACCTCGGGGCAGACCCAGGACCAGGTGGAGGGATTATATCTCAATGCTCGCTTGAGAACGTCTTGCGGCTGATGTGACCGGGGGAAAGCGAAGTTTGGGGTTCCCGATTGAAGCTGCTGCCCCCACGACCCGACTACAGATGAGTGGACGAAGATGGATGGATGGATGGATGGGTGGATTTTAACAAAATTCAAACTTTACATGACTATTTTAGGCCAATCATACGCTGATGCATATCGTCAGGTTAATTCTACTGTCAGTGAGATCGGAGTACGTTCTCTAATCACCTTTACTTCTTCTGTGGTATGAAAACAGCATGGGTGTTGTCACTCGTCTCGTTATACGGCTCAAATTCAGCCTCAAGAGCAATGCTCATCACTTTCTTTGAAAAGCCTGCTTCTTGCTCTTTGCTTAGATCCAGAATGTACCTGAGGAGCGAAATGACACACAACCTGAATGGTTTACCAGTCAACTCAGATTTGGAGCAAACATAAAGCATCATATATACAAAGGAATGTTGTAGTTTTAGTGACTGTACTGTCACCATGTTAACAAGGCCTATCACTATAAAAATCCTCACTTGACCAACTCCACAATGAGCACAGCGTCTGGAGCTGCAATCTGCTTCATCTTGGGGACCAACTGATGCACACAGCTTCACAGCAATGGTAAAGAAGGATGCAAAATGACAGAAATTAAACATGGTCTGCAGTCATCACAGCTGTCTACTGTTGAGGTGGCTGGATGACAGTGGGATGTGGTTTTAACATACATACTTACATGTATATTTATGTAAAGAAAAACTCTCACCTGGCAGAGAAGTAGATGGCATTGAAAAGTTTGGAGTACGTCTGCTTTTCTGGCAATTTTTGAAGTGAATCCAAAGGCAGGAAGGTGACCGAGATTCCCTTCAGATGCATCAAATCTGATGAGGAATAATAAATAAAAAAAATACAACTATGACAACTATTGAGTTTAATTCACCAGTGGATTCTTATGGGCACTAAACAGCACAGTGACAAGTGACAATCATCTGAAGCTACAGGTCTGCTAATGTTAATACTGTGTTACCATTAATGGTGAAGGATTTACGGTCAGTCTGTTGGGACGATTCGTCCGTCTCTGTATTTGACTGAGAAGACGTGGGGTAGCTTCGTCTGCTGGAAAAAGACTGCAGTAACACCTGAACGTTTGAAAAGGAGATATCCTGAGCTGTCTGTGGATGAGAGGAAAAGAAGAGATGACGTACAAGACTTATGACATATGACACACACACACACACACGCAAACACACACACACGTATACTGTATACTGTACATATATACTGTATGTTCCTGAGTATACTCAAGTTAACACTTGTGGCACTTTAAGGATGTCATGACTGTGTATTTTACATTGATGTGTTGCCCATTCTGTGTCTTCAGTAGGCTCTTGTCATCAGTTTCAATACCAAAGGCGAGGTAAGGACTGGACACGATGTCTCCCCAGTAGCCCCGGAAAGCCACTTTGTCACCTTTCTGTACACAAACACAAGACAAGTTCCTTCCTATTGCTGTATTCCATTAAAAATGGGGAAAAAAACAACCTGATTAAAAAAGCAGACAAACACTGACCCGATTGAACACTCTTGAAGACAGAAGACTTTGATTGGTTATTTGGTAGACACCTTCCCTCATTTCAAAAGCCAAACCCCGCTCCCTCCATCGCACGTATTGTTGTTTGTTGATGACACCACTCTGTCGTCATTAGAGTTGGTATAAAATGACCATCAGTCAACGCTATATACAGTGTAAGCATGAAAAGTGCTTAGTCTACAGTTCAATTATGCACAACGGACTGTAAAATATTCCAGTACCCCCTTCTCATGCAGTTTCATTGTGAGGTCCCAATCAAAACAGCCAATTTTGGAGTTATACCGCGTTCCAAGGTGCTGCCTGACCCGATAATCCCAGATTTTGGACATTACGATGGGCGATGAAGGCTCAGGCTGGATCCATAACTTGAATATCCTGTACAGCTCATCTCGCTCCTTGAACTGAAAAAATGAGTGAATGGAGTACGAAATGAGTAGACTTCTACAAAACTCACAGCACGCTAGCAAAGCTATAATGTACTGATGACCACATGCAGTTTGATTGAGCAGGTCTCAACATCAGGTTTGAATAAAAATGGTATGATAATATGGTCATGAAGAGGCACAAATGACAGGTTCACAAATGATTGTACCTTGAGAAGAGTTGTGTTCAGACAAGAGTGCGCAGGTGTTTCCAGTGCTTCAGTCACCATCAGGGAGAGCTGTGATGCTGCATGTCTCAGAGTCTCTTCTGTTTGACTACGGATTTCACTGTTTCCAAACACATCCAGAAAAATCTCTGTTTTCTCTGAAAATGGAAACCATGACAAGATAGCCCAAATATTTAGCTTTATTCATGATTCCTTTTTGAAAACATCCAAATTTGGTACTTTCAAAAAATCCCACGCACCATTGTTTCCGATGATTTCCGGGGGCATCAGTGCTAAGTAGAGGAGCAGCAGCTGTCTAGCCATGACCTCCATGCTGCTTTCAATCACCCACACCTAAAGCACAGGAAAGATGGGTTTAAGTGCACCAATTTGTTGTTAGTGGTCACAAAGCAATTTATGTAATGGAGACTCACATGGAGCCTCTCTTCTATCTGCAAACTGGCGATGGTCTTCAAAATATGTCGTGGGTCGCCACTGCCAACTAGCAAAACATTAACCTCTCCTTCAGGTCTCACAGGACCTGAGCAAAGTAAGAGAGCATAAATTACTTCTGTTATATAACAGGACAAACAGAAAACAGAAAGAAAAATGGAATCAATTTTATATTTACATAAAATTCAATGCACAAAATGATAGGTACTTTAATATTCTATACATCAACCTTGACACTCGAAAGGATATTACTGCTGACTCTTGGTGTTGTTTTGAGTGGGAAGTTATAGCCAACTTATTTGTTTAAGTGAATATAACTCATCTATATATCTTGTTCACAGTATACTGAGTGTTTTAGTGTTCAAAAGTAATTTGTTTGGGTCAGTGTACATTGAGTCAGTAAAACCCATCATCCTCTTTGTTCTGTTGCTTTAATATGTCCAACAGCATAACACAAAGCTCATGCTTTCTACAAAACATTCCATCACAACAAAACTTGTTGCATTCAAACTTACATTTAAATCAATATAGATTAAGGTGTTAAAAAATGTACATCAAATGTCAAAAGTGAAAGTAGTCACTCATAATGTTGGTGTTTAATTCATAATTTTAGATTTCATGTAAATATTGTCCCATGTTAAGGTGCAGTTGGTTGAGGTAAAGCTAATTTTAACTGATTGATTTAGCCTGTTGTTACTTAGTACAGTTTAAGTAAGTATTATAGTTTGAAAACACAAATGTTTAATCTGAGATTGGCTATTGCTATAGAATGAAGGTAGTAAACCAACAACACAATATTTAATTATAGAGAAATAAAGATATAACCAATTTACATGGAATAGAATTAATAAAACATGAAATACAGTAAATGTACTTCTATAATTTCCATCATTGTTTGAACTCATGTGTTCAGTGAGGTGTGGACCCTGGCTCTCACCCATTCTGAGCAGGTTGCGCGCAGGACTGAGGCCCCACCACGTGATGGAACCCAGGCCCTCCGAAGGTCTTCCAGCACTCATCCCGTGGCCGACGGAAAGTCAGACACTGCCGTATACCTGAATGTAAATGGTTGATCGCATGAGATGATTATGTAAATATTTAACACAATATTACTGTCTGTGACACAAACGTTCATGACTGTCAGCCAACGGTACTTGAAATGAGCGTCTTATGTCTACGTATGAAAGAACTTGTTATCCAAGGGCAGGTGGATAAAACGTGCTGTAAACCGTGGCCTCATATAACTGTTGGGGGGAAAAAGCGGCAGGGGAGACTCACCTTCTGTAATATTACCGTGACACGCTGTGGACGAGCCTGTGAACGGAAAGTTTGTTTTTCTGCTGCTAGGCAACTTTCCACGTTAGGGAATATTAGCGCCACCTCCTGGCAGTACGACTGTACTGCATAGTACACACACCGATACAGATCACAACATTTATCGATTGTCAGTGGTGGGCAGTCAACGAGGCCTTCTCTGCTGGCCTAACATAAAAAAGAAATCATGATAAAATTTATGATAAAAGTGAATTATATTTTAATGCATTTTTCTTCAATAAATGTATTTAAATATACAGTATATATACAGTGTGTGTATTTATATATACAGTATATACACACACACACACACACACACACACACACACACACACACATACACACACACACACACACACACACACACACACATACATATATGTATTATTATTATTATTATTATTATTATTATTATTATTATTATTGTCATATTATATTGGGATATAATACGACATGGGCCAACACTGGGTCAGTGTTCTATTTTTAGGTTAGAGAGGTTTTATCCAATCAAAATTCAGAATTCAGCTAGCTTGTGTTGCCAGGTTCAACCTGGCAGGTTGAATGAAATCTGTCCAGGGCTTTCAGAATCTAGAATGCAGGGATCTCTGCACTGTGAGTGAACGGTCCTGTGATCGGATACTCACTTATGAGAAGCAGCTCTACGCAGATTGTTACAGTTTGAGCGCAGAGCTTTAGTGGAGAAATCTACACGTGTTTTGAACCTGGAAAATCTGCTTGCTTTTTGCTCCCACAATGAGCTGAAGGAGGAGAAAACGAAGATTCGGTCATCCGGTCCCTGAACTGGCTAACTTGTCAGACTGGGAAAGGGTTTGTCCATTATGTAGTGATGTGCAGATGAAGCTTCATGAAGCTTTGAAGCCTTTCATCCAAATGGTTCACTCAAACACAAAGCTTTTTGAGGCTTCATTTCTTCAAGTAGGACATCTAGTGGACGCAAAAATATCAGTTGGCATGGCTTTGAAGTGTGTGTGGCGTTTTGCAGAAAGACTGTGCATAAACTGTCAGCAAAATAAACAAGTATACAAAACATGTATAAGTGATGGCAGTACAAATAATAGTGTATTTTCCTTGCTTTGAATTGATTTTCGTATTCTTAATTTAATTGTGGAATGCAGCAGAATGCTTATTTAGTAATAGTGATAGTACATGAGTTTTATTATTCTAGACACATGCAGAGTATGACTTCTACACTGTCAAAGATGTTCAGAATGTTGAAAATACAAGTTTATATCGAGAGACATACAAACTCTACCATATGTTCAAAGTCAACTACCATTTCAGAAAACAATAGTGCAATAGTGGGACACTTTCATGTGTCAAAATTCAATATACCCATGTAAGAAAGTACACAAAAGACACACATTTTCAGGTAACTGCTTTCTAAATGTACAATACAGTACAGTCATAATGGTTTGCAGTGAGGAGTAAATAAAGCAAGCTATGGTTTTAATAATAACAAAATACAACAAATGTCTGTACATCACAAACACACACACACATGCACACACACACACGCACACACACACACACACACACACACACACACACACACACACACACACACACACACACACACGTATTTTCACAAGATAAATTGGAATACAGAACACGCAAATTGAAAAACACATTAGGAGTAACAATACATATCGACTGCATGAGGTCGCCAACACGGTGTGAGCCTAACGAGGTTTCGCTTTGAGGGCAGCGTCGACTTCTTCTTCGGGCATCAGAGTGTGCCACTGGGCTACTGGACGTCTGGGATTGGCAAGCATATCTGACCAGTGGCGCAGTCCAACTCCTGTAGCTCCGTAACCCATAAAGGTCTTTCCAATGGGGTCATTGCTCCCCAGTTTATCATAGTCAAACACAGTGATCACAACCTGCACTTTCTGAAAGAAAAACAGACAAACAAAAAAACCAGATGAAGTCTTATCAAAACTTTCCACACATCCACACCTTATTTCTATTTCATTTCAACGTGATAACAGAAATGGAACACAAGCCTATACCTGAATCTGCTCAAAGGGGACATCAAAACTGAAACTCTCATTAAAGTAGGGATTGAGCGTGTTCTTCTTGACGGTAGTCTTTTTCTTCTTAATCCGTTTCCCATTTTGTTGAAGAACAATCTTTACATAAGGATCTTTGAAAAAGTGAAAAGGATTATATAAATGTGTTTTTGTAAGGCTATTTTATTTTCTCCCAAGGATGAAGTTTGTTAAAATAGCTCACTATCAAAATGAATTAACTGAATAAGTGTCAGAATTATTAGAAGAGGTCTTGTTACCTGATAAGCCACCAACATCCATTTTCTTCAGGTTCTTTGCCTCCATGATGTTCACTGTCAGTTTTCCAGCAGTGGGTACATACCGTAAAGAAATGCAAACATCACCCAGTTTCTCTTGCTGAAAAGAAAAATCAATTGCATCATATCCCATCACATAAAAGGCAGCTTTTTTCTGTCTATGACTTTTTTAGTACAGTATTTATGAGAATCAAACTAGGAAATCTATTTTATTTTGAATGCCTTTGTGTTAAAATGTACTGAATTTAAATTAAGTGGTTAGTAAATAGCTTCATACCTCCTCTTTCTCACCGCTCTCCAAGTCTTTCCATTGTTGCATTGGCTGCCCCAAATCAACGCTGTTCATTGGAATCTTTATCTCGCCAATCATATCATGTTTGGAGAAACGGTCAAAGTCAAAAACCTGTAAAACCAAAGTTTTTCCGCCCAGCTCTGCATATGGGATCTAAAAAGAGACATTGTTAAAGTGTTAGAATAGACGTTGTTTGGGGAGGGACAACTTGACAAATGACGATCAGAATGAAACACTAAAAATGGCTAAAAACCCTTACAGGGCAGATGTCTGGGTATTATAAAAAGTGATATGTCACCTGAAACACTAACACACACACTGTGGCAAAGACATGAAAATGTGAAAAAACAAAACAAAACATCAATTCAAATGCAGGCTTTAGGACATGACATACCTTAAAGATAAATGTCTCGTTGAAAACAGGGCATAAATTCTTGCGCTGGACTTTGGTCTCGTACTTCTTCTTTTTGTCTGGCAATAAAAAGACTTTGACGTAGGGGTCAGACGTTCCCCCCATGTCCATGGCAGCCAAGTCCTGAGCCTGGAGGATGCCCACTATGAGCTTCAGAGGAGAGAGAAGTGGAAGTGGAACCCTCATTAACCCTCGGAGGAAAATTGTCATGTGTGATTTTGGGCTATATAAATAAAATTTCATTGATTAATTACATTCTTTATTCTAGTCATTAATAGTTATGAAGATAATGGGTAATAATATTATCAGGACGAACCTGAGCATCTGTGAAGTTGTAGTCCAACGTGTACTCTAGCTTGCCCAGTTTTTCCTGTTCCTTCTCCTCCTCTACCCCGTCCTTCTTCACTTCCCCCTCCTTCGATTTAAAAATATTGGCCCAGTTTATGGACATTGTGAAGATCCGAACTAATTACAGTTATACACTCAATATACCCATACCTTCTCTCCAGTCTCTCCTTCACCTTCTTTTTCTTTCCGTCGTCGTCCTGTCTTTCTTTCTCTGACTTTCTTTGGCTTTTTCTTTTTCCCAAAGCATTTTTTGAAAACACAGAAGATGCAACACACCACCAGAACCAGCACCAAAACAACGATAGCGCCTATGGCCCACGTGGGAACTGCAAAATAAGATGAGGTGTAGTATTATGAAGAATGGGAGCACATCCAATGTAGAAGAAATGAATGGATTATATTCATAGTGGGGTAATGTCCCACATTTTGAACCCTTATAAAATAAAAAACAAAACAAAAAAGACAGAATAAACAAAAATTTTCAGAGTCTGATCAGATTCCAAAGATTGGAGAAAGAGCCACATGCTTAATGCACAATATAATTTGAATAATATTATAGTATGCCTAATTTGCTGCCTTGCATTACTTATGATTGTGTGCTTTCACTTTAAAGTTTGTTCTTTCAGACTCTTATTTGTGTAGGAACAGTTTGCTGAGTCTCTATGTGTGTTGTCAGCAACACCCTTCACCACAATCTGATAATGACAGACTCTCTCAGGGAGTGTCTCTGGACAACTACTGATCAAAGAAGTGCAGCTAATCATTAAGTGCCTGACTTGACATCCAAAACTGAATGGAAATAGTCTTCTGACTTGTTTTCCACTGCCAGGTTTTTCATGGGCACGAGCAGAGAAAATAGTTTCTCTAAAAACTCCAAAAACAAGATAATTTTCCTTTCAAGTTCTGTCTCTAATGATGTCACGATATTTAATACTTTTAATACAGAGACAGACAATCTTTCAAAAATCACCAATGATAAAGTTAATGAAGGTGTCTTTTAGGGAGTGTATCCTAGAAGGGCCATACTTGACAGATGATCCAGTTCGTTCATGAACTTCTCCTTCATGTGGTTGTAGTCATGGCCAGGGTGATGTTCTGCATGGGAGTGCTCATGATGAACCGGCTCTGTTGCTTCCTCTGGTTCTGGTTCAGACCGTTCTGCAGTCCTGCGGACCCGGACCCCGGCTCCGGTCAGCCTCATTACAACTGTAAAACCATCGGAATTAAATCAGCAATTTGTGTGGTGCTAGTTGAAGTTTTCTGTTACGTTGGCCCTTACTCTGACAGATAACACAGCTGTGTATGCTGGGGGTGTAATCCTCATGTTCATGCACTCCGGTACAGTGCATGAGTGCAGGACATCCAGCCAGATGCTCTACATGGCTGACCCTAATCCCTGCATTACTCTCATCTGTCCACCCCATTCCTCATGTTTTCACTGTGTCCCATCCCCATTTTTCTCCAGTCAGTGTCGCCACCCGTAACTGGATTTAACTCTGACGCTACAATAGTAATCCAACATCCCAGACTCTTAAAGCTTAAAGAAAGTCACTGTTTATCTCCTCCATCTATTCTACTGTCTTGGACCTTTTTTTTTTTTTTTTAACATTGTTCATTAAGTTATTTCAAATGAGTCCTGTGTATTATGGCCTAAGTTGAGGGGATCTGTAATCTCTTTATTTTCAATTTTGATGTTTATGCAAGTGCTAGTTAACAAACTAATATAGTAAAAATTGTTAGACTGTAAATGACGTAAAATATATATTTTAAATAGGGAATATCTTTCCCATTTTTCCACCTGTATTTTTGGATCTGGAATAAAATGGCTTATAAGTAAACATAACCATATATACAGTATATATATATACACACGCACACACACACAATTTTATTTTTTTTTAAAAAAGGAATATTTTCTCCCTGGATTAGAGAGAATAAAGGCACGCCATCCTAGCTAAAACTGTTTCAAATCTGATGTCTGTTTTTCTTACCTGTTGATCTGATCCTATAGAGCTTTGGAGCAGCTTGTAGTTCAGTGACTTCCTTGTGTTTCTTTGGTGTATGGGATCGCTCACCAACCCATCATTCCGTCTGTACGCTGCTGACTGACTGGCAGGCTCGCTGGAACACTGTCCATCAAAGCTAACGCTCTGGCAAATCACACTAGCGGTGTAGTGATTTAATCCTCCCCAGCCCTCCTTTCAATATTAGAATGCTGAAAACAAATCTATTGCTTCAGGCCTCTGAATCAAGAGACATAAAATACTATCTTTTCTTATTATACCACTCGAATGTTAAACATGTCAAACATGTTGAAGAAGTGGACTCCTCTTTGAGCACGGGGTGATCGTTCATTAGACTGATGACACAAGGCAGCTGTATTTATCCATTAGAATGAGGAGATTGTAGAGCATCCTCCCCTTCACTAATCCCTTCAGCATAGCTGTCCTCACAGTCAGTCTACCAGCAATTTTCCCTGAGTGGATGCTGCATCCTTTGGTTTACCAATTTACAGTGCAAAACACACAGCAGTACCGACAGCAGTGTGAGCCCTAATCCGCACGCATGCTGCCACGTGTGAGCACTGCTACATCTGGAGACGTCAGTGGCTCCAATCCAGCATGAAACACCCTTAGTTGTCTTCAAACAGCAGACAGAAACAGAATGGCATAAGAAATATTAACATGGCCGTAGAAATGTAACATGGTAGGCTTTACTACATTTACTGCAGGGCTAGTATGGTAGGCTTAGATACATGTCAACACTTTCCTTTTGTGTTCACTTGGATAAGCTAATTAATAGAATCCTGAGAGTACCCTGTAACTTTAAGGTATGCACAAGATTTCAAGAGTTGAGCTATACACAAATGAAAGTGTCGCTGGTGCTCTTTTATCGTATTCTCATGTTCAAAGACATTCTTTGAGAATTTATCTTACCGGTATATTTTTTTTCATTTTTAGAGTGCTACATCACTGTCACCAGCCTGCATATAACGGACATCAGCCTGGCTGTGATCCACTCAGCAGACACACTTCTACAACTGTATCTTATCTTTCCAGAAACATGTAATTTTCCAATTATCTGCTCGGTCATTTTAACCGCAAGCAACCTAGTAGCACAACATTAAACTTTAAACTTCCTCCCAACATTGAGCAAACATTGCACCATATATACTGTACATATACCCTATATATTTACAGGGTTCTATATGTGCAGACATGACCTTTGGAAAACAGTGATAAGACTGACTAGACACTATGTTTTGGACAGCTGTAATAATTTAACTGCCTGTTAAAAAAAGCAAAAAACAATATGGCAGCATAAGAAGACTTTATTCGGTTTTTCAAAAATATTACAAATCTTTGAATCTAAATACTCACAATGGTGTTCATTAAAATAAATCTGAAGATTAAAACTTTTGACAATGGAATGTTTGATACATGATGACTGTAAATAATAAAGTGTGGTGAAATTGCAATTTTTAGCACCGTATGGTGGAGTTTTCCTGTTCTGTTTTTTAAGGAAAATTGAGGTATTAAGGTTTTCTTATTTTGCCTTTTACCACTGATACAAGAAAGAAGCTTGTGATAAATTGTAACCTGTATTTGTAATTTTCACTGAGAATACAGAGTGTGAGATGTTGCCCTCTTTACTTCATGCATCTTTGAAACATATAGCTTATTGAACTGACATATTGAGCCTTACAGAGTGTGTTTATCAAACAGATATTCTCCCAAACCACCGTGTGTCTCAGATGAGGTAAGCCGGGTCAGGCTGCTGATGTAATCACCCAACTTCTTAATGGTGTCATGGCTGTCGGTGAGGAAGTGCTGCTCAAGGAAGTCAGACAGCTACAACAGAATATAGATTAGATTAAGATTTATTTAAAACAATATTACACAGGAAATTGCACAGTTCATGTTTAATCTACTTGGCATGGTTCAAATTCTCCTGACATTAAATTTATTCAATATACACTAAACTTATATCAAAAATAATTTATTTTCTTGATACTAAACAGCAGTCTTAGCTCAAGTGACAGTCATATCCAACAAAAACAGACTCACATGGGGGTCCACGTTGGTGCTGGCTCTGTTGTGCACATCTAGGATGCATGTGTTCAGGAACTTCTGGTAGTTAAGCGAAAATGACATTGCATCCAGACCACCTCTCCAGTCCTCCCTGGTTGGCTTCTAGAGCATAATTTACAATATGTCAATAAGAATACCAAGAAGAGTATAAAAGCCCCCAAACAAACCATGTGGACTTACGTTAATAGTCTGAAGCAGAATTCTGCCTCCTCTCATGTTCTGATACTCCAGAAGCTTCTCAGCCTGTTCTCTCTCTTTCATGGAGCGCTCCAAGAAGAAACCAGAGAAATTTGGCAAAGCCACATCATCCCTGTCAAAATACATCCCCTGGAAGGATGACAGGAACAGTTTAGGTGAATTCAGCACTGATATTAATCAAAACAAGATTTCTACTATCTACTACTTTACTTAAAAGAAAAATCCATTACAATCCATTACACAACCAGACTGACAATAACGTCACAGCAGTTATACCAGAGAAAGGTAGGTGTAGGATGCACTGAGTTTGATGTTGATCAGTTTGTTGATGTCAAATTCGGTGTCCGAATGGAGGTTTTGTCTTACCACAGACTGCATTTCTGCAAAAACAAAACAAAAACAAAAACATGATGTAATGTAAATAAACGCCAGTTTACATTAATTCGTTCTTTTTTAAACACAGAAATAAAGAAACGGTCTACATCGAAGACAGGTGGTCCTTCTGGCTAGGAGTAGACAGTCTTCTTACCTGCAGCACGGCTTTGATCCCCTGTCTGGAGTGAAGTTGGACCTGCGCGTCTTTCCTTTTGCGGCTTTTATGGAGCTGCTGTGAAACAGCGTCAGTAACGCAGGCTGCAGTCACGTGGTTCGAGTATATTACATGGGTTGTGACTTTTAGAGTAAAATATTGTTGGCGAGAGACGTGTTTGAAGATCTATTCGGGTTTTTCGTATTGAATAAAGATAATTCCATCGATAATAAAGTCCTTTATCCAAAACAGACTTAGGCTCGTTTGTTGGCAGATCTAAAACCTACCACTAAACGACATCTACACCTGTCAGCTTGCCAAAGTTGCGCACAAAGCAGCTAATGTTAGCATTAACATTTAGTAACGCTAGCTCGTCAACAACAAAACAAAAATACCGCTCCCACAGCAGAACCAAAGTTAAATAATGTTATAATAGCAGATAGAACAGGGTTTTTATTACTTACTCTGTCTGTGAGGATAACGTTACCACACTTCTTCAGGCGTGTGCTCGTCCTTATCTTGTTTATACACGGGGACACAGCGTCCCTCCTCCTGCTAGCGTTAGCTTGTTAGCTCGCTCCTGCGTTTCTCTGTTTTCGTGTTTCCTCTGCTGCCCCCCTTCGTTTGAGAGGAGGTATGACACCTAATCCATAGATCTGATGTTAAAACCGGAGTTTTAACATCGATTTTTTTTTTCATTTTGAAAAACAAATAGATTTTTAAAAAAAACGTGACCACAAATGTTCTAGAGTGATCAGTTAAAGCAAACTCTGAAACACAAGAGCAAAGATTTCAAAGAACAATATTCAGAGTGAGCAGAGAGCAGAGATGTGAAGCCTGTGGATGTGGATTTGGAAGTGGTGTAATATCATGGTTGAGTGGACAAGAAAAGTCAGATGCAGCACGTCCACAGTCGGTGAAAATCTGGAAGGCCCAATAAATGAGGGAACAGAAACTGTTATTATGTCAAGAATGTGCATTCCATCAGAACTGGAGACTCCTCTCTCAAACCCACAAAATAACTGGGCAGTTACAATCCCTATTTGTGCTGCAAAGCTATTTTAAAGTAGTGTTTCTATGTATTCAAATGTTTCTCTTACATCTAACCAATTAGAAAATAAATTCCTGTTCTGTGCATTTTGCATTTTCAAAATACACACAGGCTTACCTGACCCTGGTAGGTAAGCCTCAGGTAAGTGTGTGTGTGCGTGTGTGCGTGCGTGCGTGCATGCGTGTGTGTGTGTGTGTGTGTGTGTGTGTGTGTGTGTGGGTGTGTGTGTGTGTGTGTGTGTGTGTGTGTGTGTGTGTGTGTGTGTGTGTGTGTGTATAAATTACACCCATAACCCAACCAAGAGCGGGTTATTTATTGTCATATGCTCATAATGCAATTTTAATGAAGTAATGAAGTTTAAGGTTTGTGTGGATTAATGATATATATATATATATATATATATAAATACAGCATGTTAAACATTTTACTTGTTAATAACTTTACAGTACAAGTCACAAAACATGATAAAATGCAAAATACCATGCAGACAGGCACCAAATAAAGTGCTGTATGTTTGCATAAATGGTGAACGAATGTGCTTTTTATGATTTTGATAGTTCTGTTCCACTTCTTGTTTTTTTATTGACTGCATAAGACTATTTTTATTGCTTATCTATGATCATAAACGCATAAGGCTCTGTTTAGAGTACATATATGATGTTTTCTCTCACAGTTTCTCATACAGCACATTGGAATTAAAGTGCAAGGAAGCTGTAAATACCCCTGCCTTCACAGTGGTGTAAAAAAAACAAAACCAGAAGTAAATATAGCTATGTAGCTTTATCTACTGTTCTGAGAAACCTCGTCAACCACAGAGATTAGACTGTGAATTTAACTAGGAAATCATTTTGGTATATCACACATCAGAAAAGTACACAGGGAGTCACAAGCATGACAGCATACATCACAAGAATATGACACAAATAAACCAATGACAGCCCTACCAATAAACTTATAAGAGACAAACATTAACCGTTAATAAGGAAGTAACAGGCGGGGCAAAGGTTCTTCTGGTTGTATAAGGCCAAATGGAGAAGCAACCATTCACGTCACTTTCCAGTTTGAGTGGGAACCAGATGTTAATGTAGAAGAACATGGGTGAGAATTAAAAGCCAACAAAGCTTTAAAAAAAATTATATCGGATATTGTGGCCACTAAGGCACGAAGAAACTGTATGTAGTTTAATAAACTGACACAGTGATGAAGCTGTTTCCTTTTAAAATCAACTCAGTCTTCTTGCTGCTGTCTGCCTTCCTGAGTGTAATTTGGGTAAGTTTTTTTTTTAACTTTCATTTTCAGATGATCTGATCACGTTTAAAATATTACCTGCAACAAAATGAATTTACTGCCTCAAAAAAACAATTAATTTTCAGTGCATGGTCACAGTTAAAATAAGGGGTTTACTTTACAGAAACACATGAAGTTGCACAACTAAATTATGCTGGACTCTTCCTGGTGATGAAATATGAATCATTCTCCCTTGGCAATAGCAAACCATTTTTTATTCAGTTCCTCAAAGAAACAAAAGTAGGAATGAGGAAGTAACTTCATAAAAATCTTAAAGAGAGCTTGTCTTCTGTCATTTATATCACAATTTCTTTTAGAATTTATCCAAATAGATGGAAATAGATACTGTTTCATATCATACCCTTAAATAACGAGTGCATATGGAATTTTTAATGTTAATGGAAAAAGTGAAAACTGTAGCGTGTGGATAGTGTCTTACACAATGAGATACATGAGAATAGCATTAATTAAGCTGTAGTCAGAGACTATTAAAATTTCTGTGTGGATTCTATATTTCGATGATGATTGAATTATAATTGGTATCAGGTCATTCTGTCAGTGCCCATTTGACTCCTATTCTTTTTTTTTTAGTGTGCCGCGGTCAAAGTTACAAATGACACAGCTCCTGAAGATGTTAATAATGTAGAAGTGTTAACACAAAATGAGAGCAGCATAACACTGAGGTGGGATAAGGTGAACAACATATCAACATACCGTCTACAATATGATCACAACGGCAGTTTAAAGGTGGAAAATATCAACGTGTCTCATCTGGAGGCATCAATTACATACGAGGTGTCTTCACTTAATGCTGGGACAGAATATAATTTCACTCTGATCACTGTTTTTGGGGACCTCTTGAGCAGTGGGCACATTTTCAAAGCCGTCACTGGTAAGTGATCTTCGAATGCGTTTGGAATCAGACATTTTTCTGCAATTTAAGACAGTGTTGTGATTTTATACATCACCTTCTGCCTGTCTGTATAACTAACGAAAATGTCATGTAGTTATTACAGTGACATGATACTATAGTTGTCTGCATTTTAAAAGGATTAAAATCACTTCTCTTTCGTTTCCCTCAATGAAAAAAAGATTTTGAATCAGCTTGAAAACTGCAACCGATATTACCCTGCAGCTTGGAAGACATCCTTCACTCTAAAGAAACTCTTATTTCTTTCTTTTCAGCTCCAAACAAAGTTAATAATGTAGAAGTGTTAACACAAAATGAGAGCAGCATAACACTGAGGTGGGATAAGGTGAACAACATATCAACATACCGTCTACAATATGATCACAACGGCAGTTTAAAGGTGGAAAATATCAACGTGTCTCATCTGGAGGCATCAATTACATACGAGGTGTCTCCACTTAATGCTGGGACAGAATACAATTTCACTCTCATCACTGTTTTTGAGGACGTCGTTAGCAGTGGGTACAATTTCCAAGCTGTCACTGGTAAGTGATCTATGAATGTGTTTGGAATCAGACATTTTTCTTAAATTTAAGACTGTTTTGCAATTGTATACATCACTTTCTGCCTGTCTGCATAAAAAAACCAAAATATCCCATAGTTATTACAACAACATGATAATAGTCTGTATTTTAAAAGGATTAAAATCACTTTACTTTCCTTCCCCTCAATGAAAAAAAGATCTTGAATCAGCTAAAAAACTGCAACCGATATTACCCTGCAGCTTGGAAGACATCCTCCACTCTAAAGAAACTCTTATTTCTTTCTTTTCAGCTCCAAACAAAGTTAATAATGTAGAAGTGTTAACACAAAATGAGAGCAGCATAACACTGAGGTGGGATAAGGTGAACAACATATCAACATACCGTCTACAATATGATCACAACGGCAGTTTAAAGGTGGAAAATATCAACGTGTCTCATCTGGAGGCATCAATTACATACGAGGTGTCTCCACTTAATGCTGGGACAGAATATAATTTCACTCTCATCACTGTTTTTGAGGACGTCTTTAGCAGTGGGTACAATTTCCAAGCTGTCACTGGTAAGTGATCTATGAATGTGTTTGGAATCAGACATTTTTCTTAAATTTAGGACTGTTTTGCAATTGTATACATCACTTTCTGCCTGTCTGCATAACTAACCAAAATATCCCATAGTTATTACAACAACATGATAATAGTCTGTATTCTAAAATGATCAAAATCACTTTACTTTCCTTCCCCTTGATGAAAAAAAGATCTTGAATCAGCTTGAAAACTGCAGCTTGGAAGACATCCTCCACTCTAAAGATACTCTCATTTCTTTTCTTTTCAGCTCCAAACAAAGTTAATAATGTAGAAGTGTTGACACAAAATGAGAGCAGCATAACACTGAGGTGGGATAAGGTGAACAACATATCAACATACCGTCTACAATATGATCACAACGGCAGTTTAAAGGTGGAAAATATCAACGTGTCTCATCTGGAGGCATCAATAACATACGAGGTGTCTCCACTTAATGCTGGGACAGAATATAATTTCACTCTGATCACTGTTTTTGGGGACGTCTTGAGCAGAGGGTACAATTTCAAAGCCGTCACTGGTAAGTGATCTTTGAATGTGTTTGGAGTCAGAGATTTTTCTGCAAATTAAGACAGTGTTGTGATTTTATACATCACCTTCTGCCTGTCTGCATAAAAAACCCAAAATGTCTTGTAGTTAATACAGTGACATGGTAATATGGTAGTCTGTATTTTAAAAGGATTAAAATCACTTTACTTTCCTTCCCCTCAATGAAAAAAAGATCTTGAATCAGCTAAAAAACTGCAACCGATATTACCCTGCAGCTTGGAAGACATCCTCCACTCTAAAGATACTCTTATTTCTTTTTCAGCTCCAAACAAAGTTCAGCATGTAGAAGTGTTAACACAAAATGAGAGCAGCATAACACTGAGGTGGGAGAAGGTGAACAACATATCAACATACCGTCTACAATATGATCACAACGGAAGTTTAAAGGTGGAAAATATCAACGTGTCTCATCTGGAGGCATCAATTACTTACAAGGTGTCTTCACTTAATGCTGGGACAGAATATAATTTCACTCTCATCACTGTTTTTGGGGACCTCTTGAGCAGTGGATACAATTTCCAAGCTGTCACTGGTAAGTGATCTTTGAACTTGTGTTTTGGATGCATTTGGAATCGGGTATTTGCTTCTGAATTAGGCCACAGCTTTGTATTTATAATCATCACTGACACTGTATCACTTATAGTCATATCATAGTCATAGTTAACCTTATTGTCAAATGTGCCATATAAACAGCACAGCACAGATGACAGTCCTCTCAGACCCACAGGCAGTAAAAACACACGACCGAGCCGCTTATACATTACGACAGAAATGTCTATAGGCCATGTAAATATAAAATACTGTAAATGTCTCTTCATTTTCCAGTGCCTCTTAATGCTGAAGAGTTTGAAAAAGTTACACAAAGTGAAACCAGCATAACTCTGCGGTGGAAAAAAGTGGATGACATTCGTGACTATGTGCTTGTGATCAGCAAAAGTGAGATCAACATCACAGCGACTGCAGAACATCATGTGACGCGATTAATCTCAAATCTCACAAGTATGACTGAATACAATTTTACCCTCTTCACTGTGTTTGAAAACATCAAAAGTAGAGGAGTGCACACCACTGCGTCCACTGGTAAGAAAATACCACAGAATTATTGCACATCTCTGGTTGATGACCTTTACAAAGTCATCTCTGTATTTAGAAATGCTTTATTCATTACGCTATTTTAATTTGAATTTTTAGCTCCTCCCAATGTAAAGGATATCAAAACAGTAACACAAAATGAGACCAGTATAACCCTGCAATGGGAAAAAGTGAATGGCATCCTCAGCTATAAACTGTCATTCAACGGAGGCGAGATAAACGTAACAGCATCAGCGGAAAATGAAAAAGTGACACACACAATCCCAGGACTCACAAGTGGGACTAAGTACAATTTCAGTGTCTTTGCACTGTTTAAGGACATCCGAAGCAGTGGATTCCACTATACTGCAGTCACCGGTGAGAAGATTTCCTCTCAGATAGGAATTCCACAACTAAGAGGAGTATTTCTGAAAATATAACAGAAATAAATGTAGTCTTTAAAGTGAAATCTAACCTAACAGTTCTGTCGTTGTGTTTCTCTACATCATAGCTCCTCGTAATCCAGAAAGGTGTCAGTCAGTGGAACAGAATGAAACCAGTATAACCCTGCTGTGGAGAAAAGTGGACGCCATCCTCACATACAGGCTTTTGTTCAATAAGAGAGAGATAAATGTCTCTGCATTCGCAGGGCAGGAAAATGTGACACACACAATTCTTGATCTAAAAAACGGGACGAATTACAACTTCAGTCTCTTTGCGTTGTTTGAGAATATCGGAAGCAAAGGTGTAACCTGCACTGCAGCCACTGGTAATATATTTATATTTCACTGTCTAAACCAAAGTTCTTATCCTAGCAGTACTGCTTGCCTGATTTTTGAGAAAATAGCAGAATGAACGAAAGTTAAAATATAAAACTTAGAGGGACTCTTGGTTCTTTACGCTGCCTTAACATTACTTTATAATATAATTTACAACTGATCGTTTGGATTGAACAGCAATGCAGTCATAAAATAGAAAACAGAGATGGATCATTTGTGAAATCTTAGACATTCATCTGGTTGATAGCAGCCTGGCCTTGAAAAATCTTGCTTAGATAATTGAGATGAATCTCTACAAAATATAATCTTACATAAGCTGACACTTTATCCTCAGGTCAACTCTTAGACAATTTATCCACACAGTTACTGTATGTAAGTGTGATTTAAAGTGAACATCAACATCAGTAAGTACTTTTTTTTCCATCTTTACATCAGTTCCCTCAATGGTGACTGACGTCCGCATCGATGAACGCTCTGCGACCCGCATAACCCTCAACTGGACCGTGGATGTGGATAAAAACTGGAGCTATTTTCTACAAATGGGTGGTGAAAGTTTGTTACTTCACCCAATTAAATATGAGAATTTCTTAGTACATTCAGTCACATCTCTCCAGCCTGGAAAGGAGCATTCGTTCTCTGTGATCACAACCTTCTCTGGACTCAACAGCACCGCTTATAAAGACTTCACACCAACAAGTATAAAAAGAATTGTTGACGTGATTTAACATATTTTTCAATTACTGTATGTAAATGCGTAACGACTCACAGCTCCTTAACTTACCTTTATTTCTGATTGTATTAGATGCTGGATCCTAAGACATGGTGCCATTTGTCTGTTTTTCGTTCATTTCAGCTATAGACAGCACAACAGTCAACTGGCATGTTACTAACTCCTCCATTCAAGGAATGGTTGAAGGCTTGTTCACAAAAGCAACAGCTACTAATAATTCCCAAAGTCACACCAGTCCTGGCGGCAGCAACGTGTCTTTTACTGGCCTTTACCCTGGTGCAACCTATAAGGTGTCTCTAGTGTATGAAAGAAATTCCAAAAGCTTTCTGCAGTACAGCCACAGTCTGACAATCAGTAAGTACAAGTCTCTTCACAATACTGGATATCTGTTTCGAAAAGAAACGTGTCATGCACTAATGATAATGTTTTGCATTTATCATTTTAAACATTAGGAACATTATTGTGTTTTGTAGTTCAAAATAAAATCAATAGTAGAAATGGTTCTATGTGATTATACTATGCGATTTAGCTGTGTCTTTTGATTTAGTATCATTTTATCCATTAACCCTTTGAAATGAATGTGAAATATACATATTGGTTTATAAAATATCAGAAAGTATCCAGAGTCTAGGGAGTTAGCTTGACTTTGCAAAACCAAAAGTGTTAACAAAGAAAATATGTAAATCTGCAGAGGACATGAAATCCTCAATTTGGCAAAGGCTGGATTTCTGTTAACTATTCATGTGAACATTTTTTTTAAAATTCTGGTTTCTGTGGATTTAGTGATTATTTGACTGAATTACTTTTAGTTTTTCATGGATTAAATACTGTTTTATTCTGTATAGTGGACGGCAGATTTTAACATCTCTGTCAATCATCAGATCTGTCTCTCTACAGCAGAATGCTCTGTGCTGTGTTGTTTGTGACTGAACTGTAATGCTGTCTTTCTTCTCTTTTGGAAAAGTTCCTCCAGATTTAAAGGCTCATTGTGAGAATTGGGCAGGTGGCTATTCTGTCTATATTCTTTGGGATGAACCGGATGGTGTGTGGACTGCAGTGGAAGTAAATGTGACGGGGAAAACTCACACACTTACAGATGGGGAGAACCATATCCAAATATCTGGATTCCAGCCTGCCAGAACCTACGAGGTGTCCTTAGCTTCTTTGTCTGGGGCCAGGAAGTCTGAGCCATTTGTTTTTCTTTGTGCTACTGATGGAAGGGGTGAGCTGGTCTTTTTAAAAAAAAAAAAAAACTTGATGTATTTATTTCTCCTCATGGCTGTTTGCCATCACTTTCCTGTTGCTTTGTTTGGTTTCTTTACAATTTATATTTATTACATTTTCAATTTATTATGGGAAGTGATAATGTGACTATATTGCAAACAGTCCTGTTGAAATGAGTGTCTAATCTAGATTTAACTTCCTGCAGGAGTCATTGCAGGATCAGTGATTGGTGTGCTGCTTTTTGTCACCCTTGTCTGTCTGACTGTGTTCATTTTGCATAAAAGACCAGATATTATCAGGTCGGTGTTTCCTTCATGCCTTTAACTACTTTATCTCCATGAAATGTATGTATCACACCCAATCAGTGAATTTTTTTTGTTTCTCATCAAAACAGAAAAAAAACATTCTTCAGTGGTTCCAGTCTCTATAAGAAGTGCGAGTAAGTATACATTTGGCTTTGTAGTAATTAACCAAGTCCTGAATGCAGTAAGAAGGGAAAATTATATGTTGAATAATGCAGTTTACCAAGTATGAAAATCTGCTTGTGATCAATGTGTAATTTTACATCATTAAGCATAAGTCACATGAAGCCTACTATGATATGCTTTTTAGAGCTGTTTCTGCAGTCAAGTTTCCAGACCACTTCTCCAAGTTGAGTGAGGATGACAACAGAGGTTTCACTCAGGAATATGAGGTACATATTAAAAGTTACTCGTCTGTGTCATCCTTTTGTATAATGTAGGGATATAAAATTGTTTTTTCTTGTTTAATTTGGAGTGCTTTTATCTTTTCTCAAATACATGCTTTGTCATTTGCAGAGCCTCAGACCTGTTGGAACAGAGCAGACATGGAAGGAAGCAATTTTACCTGAAAACAAACCGAGGAATCGTTTCAGCAATGTCCTGCCATGTAAGCCTGTCCTGTTACGGCTGGTTCTGATACCACAGGAGACGCAAGACTCCTCATCCACTGATGTTTGTAGCCGAGTCCAGCTGTGATGCAATTGATGTTAAGCAAGTCTTTTGTGTTGTCCTAGATGACTGGAGTCGGGTGAAGCTAACTACGTCAAATCCCGATGCAACCTCTGACTACATCAATGCTAGTTACATACCAGTGAGTATTACTGATCAATATATTGAATGAATCTCTTTCTGTTAATATTATACATAACAAATAATTTTTTGACTGCAATGATTTAAGAAAAATCCTCAAATAAGAAATAATATACTTGTGAAGTTTCGAAGATTGACTTTCTTTTTTCATGGGATTTCTTGAGTCAAAAATGGCGTTTTAAATGTTCCACTTTTTAAAAAGTAGGGCATTTAAAAGCTGTAAGTCTAAACATTAATTTTAGCAATAACTCCTTAGGGCTCCAACAACAAAAGAGAATACATCGCCACCCAGGGTCCTCTGCCCAATACAGTCAATGATTTCTGGAGGATGATCTGGGAGCAAAGAGTGACAGGCATCGTCATGGTAACCAACTGCATTGAGAAAGAACGGGTGCGTCCTTACAAATATTCATCTATCATATCTTAAGGGATGTGCAAACTAGACTAGTTCTTCACTGGTGCCTGGTCTATTGCAAAAATGTCATTTATTCCTTGTGTGTGATTTCCCAGACAAAGAGTGAGAAATACTGGCCAAAGGTCAGACAGCCTCACCATTATGGAAACCTGTTGGTCACAACAAGATCTGAACAACAGGAACCCAACTGGACACTAAGGGACTTCACAGTGAAAAATGTGTGAAACATCCCTAAAAAAATAAGACAAATTATAATTGTTCAAAGGTGTTATTCAGTATTTGACTTCCTCCATGTGAATACTTTTTTACAGAGCAGCACCTCAGAGGTGCGCAGTGTGAAACATTTTCACTTCACTGCCTGGCCCGACCATGGAGTCCCACAGGGAACAGAAGTCCTGATCCAGTTTAGAGAACTGATAAGACGACACATTCAGACTAATGGAAACGCAGTACCGACTGTGGTTCACTGCAGGTACCACATGAATGCTCGTCTCTGGTCTGGAGCCATTTGTTGAGCACATGAAAATAATTATAATAAAATCACAGGTGAACCTTAAAACAATTACATATTTTGATAAATCCAATAATGACCACCATACTTGTCTCTCAGCGCTGGAGTGGGGAGAACAGGCACCATCATCGCTCTGGATGTGCTCCTTCAGCAGCTAGAGAGGGAAAAAGTGGTGGGAATCAAAGCCTTTGTGCACAAGATGAGACTGAGTCGACCACACATGGTGCAGACGGAGGTAAAAAAATTATCTTGTCTCAGGCGGTTACCACCGCTTGGAAAGATACCCTACTTACCTCTAGACCTAGACACTTGCCCTGTATGCTGTGTACTACTTTATCTAAAGACTGAAAGTCCAACAAGGCTCGGCCTAAATCAATAGGAAGGTTGCAGTCATAAATTTTAATAGTGTGCAATTACATTTATTTTTGTGTGAATACTGGATTAGAAGGAAGAGTTACCCAGATTACAGTGTGAACCTGAGGACTCTGAACCTTAAACCTGCTTTTCAACTGACCAAAGCATTGTGGTTATTTCTTTTCAGTCCCAGTATATTTTCCTGCACCAGTGCATCATGGACAGTCTACAGCCCAATATGAAGCCTGAAGAAAACATATATATGAATGCTGACATGATGTATGTCAATTCCACCGCACTCCGAGAGTTTCACAGGAACACCTAAGGAAGTACTTCGGACCTGCAGGCAGTCTTTCATGCACTTCATTAAAAACTCATTTTAAAGTCTGTATGCTATATTTTGTTATATATTGTAAATACAAAAAACAGTCATATTCTGAATGTACAAAATATTTTATTTAAATGTATTGTGTCAAATGTTTGTTTTTGTTCATGTTATAAGGGCATGTGCTCAAAAAATTTTTTTTAAAAAAAGTCTGCAAATTAGATAAAAATCCCAGATGATTTTCTCATCGGTATTTAACCCTACCTGACTGTGTGTTTAAATTTTGCATAGCTGTCTGTATTTTCAGTGTCAGTTTGTAGATGAGCCTCGCTGGTTTCTAGAGAAACACAACACCAGATCTGTTCACTCAACCTCTCTGATTCCTTCAGTCTGTGCATCTTCATTACTGGACCCTAGGGATAATTTTCCATCGATGAGCTCCTGTCTGGCCTGTATGGCCTCAGGGTCGGTGGGTATCCGTCCTCGGCGCTGCTTTTCAGGATCTAGATGCTCGATTTTAAGATCTGCAGGCAGGGATGGGACGGAAAACTTCTTAGCGATGTTGTGCAGAACGCAGCACGTCTTGATGATGTTGGACTGTTTGCTCAATGATGCCTCTTGCGCAAAACCGAGTTGCATCAAACACCTAAATCTTCTCTTCATGGAGCCGAGCGTCGTCCGCATGATGCTGTAGATTTTAGCGTGGGCCTCGTTGAAGCGGATCTCCTTGTCATTTGCAGGTTCTGCCACAGGTGTCAAAACATGCTTACTCAAGTTGTAGCCATTCCCACCTGGATGACAAGGAAGCATGACAGAAACAGATTAAACATGACGATTTTGGAGAGTGTTTAAGAACCTCAGTGTTTCCAAGGAAACCATCGTGACAGCATCAGATGTAAGATCCACGTGCAACAGTCCATGGTGCTCTGCTTACCAATAACCCAGTAGGGTCTGTGTAGATCCTCCTCCATCTCTTTCCGCATGGAAGAAGAATCCCACAAGTCCTGCTCAAAGGTGCTGCCCGCACAACACTTTTCTGCACTCAGTATGTTTCCATCGGAGTCACATATGATCTGAATCATGACTGACGTAAATCCCATAAGGTTGACAAAAGACCAGAACATGAGCTTGTCGTACGGAGAGGCTCTGGTTCTGAAGTGAGCCGCCGACAGGACACCCAGCACGTTTGGGATGCCGCACATCTTCTCCGTCTTCAAGGCGACGCTGACTTGGGCTTCCCGGCTTCGCGGGAACGAGATAAACTGATCGGACATCTCCGCGATCACCGCGGATACCGAACATATGACCGCGGAGCAGTCGGTCATGCTGATCCCGGCTTTCCGCAGGATCGCGACAGAGGAGAATCCGTGCGCGAAATAGTTGAGCGCCACCATGACCATAGCATCTGCGCTCAGCGCCCGTTTCCTCGGAGCGACGCTGTTGATGCGGACGCGAATGTAGTCCGTGATGAACAGCAGGCAGGGTCTGGTGAGGTGGAACATCTCGAACAATGCTTCGTCGTCGAAGTCATCGAAACAGTTCCTAACGCAGTCGTCCTCTCCGCCATGTCCGAGGAGCTCCTCCTGGACCGCCAGCCACACCGGCAGAGGGAAGGCCATGTGGTCCCCGCGGCGACGCGCTAACGTCGAAACCGTCAAGAACTTGTTTGGCACCGTTGACTGAAGATTAGCAGAAGGAAGTAGCAAACCGAGAGCGTCCACTTCATGTTTCACGCGGTGATGTCGCCACCTTGTGGACTGGAAGAGAAACGCCGAACAAACGCAAGCTCGGATCACGTGACATGTATACTCCGTGTATTTGGACCTCCTTATTTGTAGTCATTTTGGTTTCAAGAATACTGTACTTATATTTGCGCCAGTTTTTAGTCTGATTTCATCTGTTAACGATAATATCTACTTTGCAGTAACTTTTTTTCCTTAGTTTGTTTGGTTTTCTTGCACAAAAAACAAACAAAAAAAAGAACTCTTAAAACAGGTCAAGAAAACATACTGGTTTCTGTCAAACTGATAAGAAGGGTTTAGAAAAGAAGTTTTGAATCTAAAAGCATTCATGCAAACAAAAAGCTGTTAGGTCTTGTGTGTTTTTAAGTGAAAAATAGACTTAATTCACTTACTAAAAACTGTACACTACATTTAAGTGTCGTCGTTGCATATAACATGTATAAAAAGTATGCAGTTTATTAAATATCAATAATTTTTCATCCAATGCACGGCTTGGTTTGACATACATACAGTATTACTGTAATTAATACATAGGACATAATTTTGCACGACACACATGTACTAAGCATTAGGTCATTCAGTACATCTTTGCCCCCATATTCCACTGCACCTGTATAAATAAATCCTTTCCTAGGTATAGAATAAACAGTGACTTGAAAAAAGCTTCACTTATGCTGTACCTCCATTTAAAATTACTTCGCTTGTTACTGTTTGGGTGACAAATAAAACATTTGGTTGACTTCACTGATGGAAATATCCTGGAGGGCTGGTATTCCACCTTTATTGCAGTCATCTGTCCTCTGGCCTTGTGCATACACGTCTGTAACAGAAAGGACACATTCAAGAATGATATAATTTATAATCAAGGGTTTTAGAATTCCAAAAGAAAACCTTCTTGGCAGGTACAATAATGTCAGTAGGGCAAATGGAAGTCGTATATGAACTTGTAATATTAACAGACATACATGTCACCTAACCAAAAGTTCACTGTTAGCCCACAGCAGCATACTCACCTGTGATATTTTCCACAGAGCTGAGTGGAGCTATGTTGATCATGTTCACTCCAAATAGCAACACAAATGACATTGTTATTGCAACAAGCAGATAGATCGGCATAGCAAGAGCCCAATATCTGCAAATAAAAACATGTGAAAGATTCAGAGGGCTAACTCATTTTTGCATAACTACCATTTTCATCTTCATTTTCTACTTACTTTTGAGGCCAGTAAGTCAGTCCTACTGAATGAAGCCACTCCTCTGGTATGAATGCCCATATGCAATATAGAACTGTGGAGAGAGTAAAAGGGAGAATTAGCTAAGAGGTTTTATGTATCACCAATTACAAGATGTTTCCTTCAAACATTGAGGCAAATGCATGTAAAAAACCAAATGGCCACAGTGCTTTGGAAAAAAATCCAAGATCACATCATTGTATCTACCATATTTAAATATATGATCTAAAAACTGTAATAATCCATGTCTGGTAAGACAGACAATAAAAGTATAGAGATTAAGGACAATTCACTCCTGCAAGACAACAAATAAAAATACTACAGGATTACAACTTAAAAACCAAACTGTAGCTGATGCTGTGTTCATTTTGTTAGGTCGCATATTTTATGCATATCCTATAAAAATTAGAGAGCTACACTCTAAACAGAAACTGCAAATAGTGAACTACAATTGCCTTATCTTAACCAATTACTAATCATACCAATGTGACTCTAAAATCTAAGGATGGGATTTCATGGCAAGAAGTCAATTTATGTGGGTCATCCTACCATGAGAGTGTACTGATGTCAGATGCGACAATATTAGTGATGTCAAATTTAATTATGTTATTGTGTAATCTACCTGGGTTTATATTAGAACATGGGAAGTCCAAAAGCTGTTTAAGTCAATCCACTGGACGTTAAGAAAGTTCTTGAAGACTTTTCGTCTCTCATCCAAGAGACTTCTTCAAGAGACTTTGAACTGAAGAAGTCTCTTGGATGAGAGGCGAAACATCTTCAAGAATAGTCAAAGCTAGTGCATAGCTTTGACCTACCCTGAAAGGTAAAAGTTATGCAATAGTCAGGTACTATTTTCAGGGTACCCTGACCTACCCTGGAAATAGGTCAGGGTGAGTCCTGGGATGCTGCAGTCTCTGACTGCCTTGTTTTTATTAGATTTGTTTAATATTTCAATTGTGGAACACTGGAATATTATTTAACTTACAGAAGCCAAACTGTGAGGCAAGGTAGAGAACAAATCCATAGATGGCCCTCTCATGCATGGGGGAAGGAGTGTTATCCACCATAATCTGAAAAACAAACAAAATTAAAACTAGAACCAAGGCAGTTACAGACTACAACATCCTGTGACATCTCTTAATGCAAATTTTTACCCTGACATACTTGCCTAGGTCAAAGATCAAAGCTATTGCTCTGGCTTACTTTCATAAATCAAAGCACTAGCTTTGATCTACGGTCTACGGTCTCACACCTTTTATCTTATCCGGTTCCTGAGTATACAAAAGATGACCTTGACCTAGTTTTCTCAAGGTCATCATCTTATTGTCATCCCCTTTGCCACCCGAGTACAGTAATGTGATTTTTGTTTAATCTTTCTATCTGCAACGGTTGCAAAGATATTTGGTGGATTAACAGACGGAAGAACGAACACACCAACACTGACAATTACAATACATCACCGCTTTGAAGCGGGATGTAACAAAACATACACAAATAGTTACTATGAAGAGGTATCACAAAACAAGCAAAAAAGAAAAAAACCCCCCACACCATTAAACATTTGTGTTATGTTTACTGCTTAAACTCATACACGGGTTTGGTAACGCTAAATGCGAATTGAAGCATCTGACAGTAAAGCAGGTGTGTGCCAGTCAAAACCCACTAACAAGTACAGTACTGTATTTTAGTATCATGGCGAATAAAACGAGTTTTTATTTACCAACACAACTTGTAATGTTCAACTCGTCGTGAATACCAAAATGTATATTTAAGAATAAGCTAGAGTCAGCATTTCTATACAAAAACAGCAAAAACAATCTCGATATCTCGCTAATAAATGAAGAATGCTACGCTAAAAACATCGTCACTCGATTAGCTTGCCTGCATTTTGTCCCATGAAATATTGAGTCCGATGTCAAATATTCGGCAGTAAAAGAGTTCCGCCTTTGAAATCCAAAGTTCAATAATAAGTAAAAAATCTCACATTAAAGTAAAAAATAACTAATATTGTTAAACAGTGTAAGTTTAAATAATATACATCACACCATTTTTACATGCCAAGTCTCTCTTTTCTAACTGGATGCGCTCAAGATGCCATGTTGTTACCGGACATATTTAACAGCCGGGAATTACGGAAATACAGTCTGGGCAACCATGCTTCATATCACTTGAAATGCATCTGCGACATTTGCTCGTGAGGAAAGGATGGTATTATAGTAATTAATCTGAGTTGATGCAGCCATTCGATCAATTTGATGTTACTGCAGTTTGTTACGATATGGTAAACAAAGAGTGGATTTTGTAACTCCCCTGCGTGACTGGAGAACGACGTAACAAACTTCAAATATTTGACCAAAATTTGCCATAATGTCAAAGGTGGATGAGAAAAAGACAACCTCTCCTGCTAAAGGACAGCAGCCGAAATCTACAAAGAAAAATAACACTGCGAAAAAGAAGAGGAAACAGTGGATGAAAGAGAAGTTCAAAAGGAAAATGCCTCCCCCAAAAGACAAACAAAAATCTAAAATTCAGCAATTGGCACCACCTAAAGATGCTGAACAGTTCTCTGTTAACTGGAAAAAATTACAAGAGGTTTGTGAATAAGAGTTTATTCTGTCTCTGTTAAGTTGTTAACTACATGTTATGTGTCTGTATTTCTTTTTGTGACATGGATATTAACTTTTCTCAGATGCTGAAGGCCAGTGAAAAGGATAAGAAACAGTCTACGCAACCACAACACCACAATGGCAGTCTGGCACAAAAGGGGGCTGAAAAGATGTCTACTAAAAATAATTTAAAGAGCAATGTTTGTCCTAGACAAACAGACACAGGGAAAATAGTGAATCACAAAACGCTTATTATTAGTGCTGTCAACAAGAACTCTCAGGCAAAGGTTCCATGTGTCTCAGGGATAAAACCCGTAGTTACAAAAAGGAAATTGAACAAGGAAATGTCAGGCAGTAAGCAACCAGTTAAGAAGAGGTCGCTTGTGGTTGAAGAGCGGAAACCTACAGAGTATGTATACAGCTCCAACTACACCACTAACTCATGCCAATATTTGGCTTAACAAAAGTTATGGTTGCTGACTCCTGTTTATCCGGTTGTATTGCAGGGATGATCTTTGGTTTGATGATGTAGACCCTGATGATATTGAGGCAGCAGTTGGACCAGAGGCAGCAGATATCATGAGGAAGAAGCAGGGTGTTCAGAAGAACACTAACACAGAGAGTGCTTTGGTCAAAGAGAAAGCCTTTGAGGGGTGAGCTGCACTATCTCTCCCATTTTGCATGGTTACAGGCCTTTTTGTGTGTGTGCTATGGCATGTACATGTGTGAAATGTATACACCTGTGAGTGTGGAAAATAATGTCACTATGGAGATCACTGAAAAAAGAGAAAGTTTAAGGGTGTGAAAACATTTTCCTATAACCATCCCTTTTTGTGGTTGTTCACCAGAAGTTTTTGGGCTCTTTCTTAGCAAATGTCTTATTTCTAAGCAAAATTGTGGAATTGCAGGAGTTTGTGAGAACTCTTGCTGACAAACAAACCAGCCATAAAAAACATATCCTCTTTGGTGGACATAGCAATATAAAGACAAAAGCAAGGGCAACAGTTTCTAGGTTTAACTTCTCATGCAGGTTTGCAGTATAGTGACAACAATTCTTTAATACCACTTTACTTTTTGATCAAATATTAGCCTCACCAAAGCTGTGGCCATTGATTGTGAGATGGTGGGAGTGGGTCCCAATGGAGAGGACAGCATCTTGGCTCGTGTGTCCCTTGTGAACCAGTTTGGGAAATGTATCTATGACAAACACGTGAAACCCACAGAAAGGGTGACAGACTACAGGACAGCCGTCAGCGGCATACGACCGGCGGACATCAAAAATGGTGAGTCATTAAAGGAGTTAGAATAAGAAATCAAAATTAGCTGTAGTTGATTGACTTCATGCACTGTTGGCACATTATGTCTCTTTCCTGTTTGCTTCACTGTAGGTGAGGATGTACAGATTGTTCGTAGGGAGGTTGGTGAGATCTTGCAAGGCAGAGTTGTGGTTGGACACGCCATACACAATGACCTAAAGGTAACACATCTGTGAGTGAAGTGGAAAAATCTTAAGAAATGAAGCCACTTAAATGCCAATACTGAACTCCTGTTTCAGATTTTACTGTTGGATCATCCAAAAAAGAAAATCCGGGACACTCAGAAGTACAAATTTTTTAAGAAGACTGTGAAGGTATTTCTGTCTCAACAGCTAATGAAACACACCCATGTAGAACTTCATGAAAGACCCCATGAAGACTCTCAATTATTAGAATCTGTTCTTTATTATGTGATTTTGTTTCTCAGTCCAGCCGACCGTCCTTGAAACTTCTGTGCAGAGAAATTCTCAACGTAAATGTCCAGCAGGGTGAACATTCATCTGTGAGTCAACACATCAGACACAGCTCTCAATTACAGTTTTTTTGGTGACCTGGCCGCTACCTCCATAAAACAGAGCATCACGCTGTTCTCCCCCTCTCTCCTTTTTCCCGTCTAGATCCAAGATGCACAAGCCACAATGAGGCTGTACACGCTGGCAAAAAAACAGTGGGAAGCCGAGGTTAAAGCCAGTCAGAAGAAGAATGACTCTGAGAAACGGATTAAGAGAAAACCCAGGTTTTCAAAGAACAATCGTGAGAAGCTCTTGGGATTATGAAGCTGGTGCTGCAACAGAAAATATTGTCCCTGGATCATCACAGATCTGATTATAAACAAAGGTCTCTTTAGTTTATGGAAAACAAAACCCACTGGGTTAGGGTTATGTGTCATGTAAGATCCACTACAACAAAAGCATATCAGCAGTAGGAAGGAAAATGAAAGCGGCCCACAGGTGGGTTGTTTGCCAATTTGAGCTGACTAGAGGGGATGTGAGAGATGTTTTTATTGAAATGAGACTTACTGTACACAGAAAAACTTACACAAAGCCAGAATTCTGTGACTGGTCGAGAGAGTTTAGAGTCTTTATTTTTGCCATTCGAACCACAAATGTTTCAATACACCACATCCCAGTCTGATCAGTCAGACACCAGTGTTTAAATCACCAATCGGTTTCTGTGGCTCTTCAGAACGGAAAACAATTTGTCAACAATGCAATTTTTTTTGTTATGGTTCAAGTTTTTTATATCCGTATTGTTTATCCAGATAATTGTTTTCTTGTTTTCTCAATGCAGTGGTTTTAATGATTGCTTTAAGAAACGTGAATAAAAGAGGAAATATATTTTCTAGTAGACATGAGACTAATTATTACCAAACGTCAGCGCTTGTGCTGCTTTGTGAACAACCTCTCCTAGGACTTAATAACCCCCAGGAAACATTTTTATTGTGATTTTTATATAGAGTCGGGAAAATTGAATTCTTTATCATCTCATTGGCAGCCGATGTTCCTCTAAAATAACTCCACCACATGCAAAATATACTGCCACCTTTCTATTCAGTTTGGGGCTATTTCATGACTATATTGCAGAAAAGTCTTGTACTTCTAGTGTCAGAGAGAGGGATTTAGGCTCCTTGTGTCCTCATGGTGTGTCAGTGTGATTTACTGCCCGTGTCTCATTGAGAATGTGGGACTCATTGAATAAACCTTGGTGAGAAGACACCAGGCTCTATATTAAGCTCTGAAGTTATGAAACTCAGTTGAACTTGAGGTCCCAGGTGTATGAAAGTGTTATCTTTTATTTTTGACAAAAAAGGAGAGGTCAGATCTGTTTCACTTTTTCGATGATGTATTTCCAAAAGTGTTTTCATAAAAGGACTATGTACCTTACACAGTTTGGTGAAACATTTTTAATCTGTCAGCTGAGTTTTAATCATTAAATTTTCATATGGTAATTAAATTTTCAACGCTGCCATCCCGATGATTTTCTATGAATATCTTTCATCCCTGAGTTTTTTTTCTCCCCTTTCTCGGTTGATAAAGGACTAAACTGCCAGCTCTTCAAGAGGAATATAAAATCTGTTGAGTAGACTCGCCTAGCTTTTCGCTGTCACACCATCTGAACGTCCACCCTGCAAATTGAGGATAAGCATGTAGTAGAATCACCAATTTGCTACATAGATCAGCCATGCCTGTTATTGGCAGCTCTCCTTTTTGATCTGTGCACTTAGTGAATTGCTAGGAAATAAGTTTTAATAACTTAGACAGTCATGACGGTGTGTTAATTTTATAGGCTGGGGAAACTGATAGAAACAATTCACAAAGAAATCTTTTAAACTTATTCGGCTTTAGTAAATCCAAAATAGGAAGGACTCCCCTTTTGTACTTCAAAATCTGGATATCAAGAAACCTTAAAATTCATGTGAATGTTCAAATCTACATATTCATTTTAATCAGAGGTTATGTAGATTTATTAAGCATTAAGGCAAAGGTTTGCTAATAATTTTTGGCAAGACTTAACTGCTCATAATGCAAACATATTTATTCAAATTAAGTATATACAGTAGATAATAAGAATCTTACAAATCATTTAAAAAAACCCTACTGCTACCTTCTAAAATCAAGAGGCTAGAGCCAAAGAGGATTTGAATAATCAGTTTAAATCTTCCTTTCTTTTAGTAAAAAATCAAATAAAAATTGTAAAGAGCAACATTTGGCTTTACAAAGCAATCCTCTCCTATCCTTAATATTCCTCCTTTTCCTTGCAGAAGTGAGGTTGACGTTCCACAGAGTTAAGTTGCCTGAACAGGGTCAGGGTTAAACATGCAATCAATGAAGGTGATTGCATTCAAGAGGCAAAACAAAATTAACTTGTCAAAAAAGAAAAGAGGGCCTTCCTAAAGGGCGGAATCCTTGCTTCTCTGGCAGGAGCTATCCTTTAGCAGGTATGATGAGAGTAGTTGAATCATCCAACAAGTAGAATTACAGGGAAACAAACATAATGTAAATATGATTGTTTTGACCACACAATTCCAGTCATCAGGTGTGTTTTCTGGTGTGTCTCATCTAAAATGACTTGATTTCTGCTCTTGCAGCTACAGATGAGATCAGAGATGATATTGCTCGCTGTGCCCAACTCTCTGTCATTGTTGTCTATGTTGATATATATATATATATAAATATATATATATATATATATATATATATATATATATATATAATTGAAAAAAAATACAGTATATACATAATTTTTTTTCTGAGGAGCAAGATTCTCAGTCTGTTTTTAAAGTGTTAAATAAAAGCAAAGGGGCTGCTGTCATGGCTGCAGCCCTCAATGGTCTGCTGGCTAAAGTGAAGGCAATTGCCCCCAGTGCAATGTTCATGCATTGCTATGCATGAAGACTTAATCTGGTGCTGTCACACCAGGGGCTAAATGTTTGTCTGAGTGCAGACATCATTTTTGCATCATTGTATGAGGTTGCCACATTTTTGCCAGAAAGAACACATCTTTCCTTGAGACTGCAGGCTGTTCAAGGTCACCCGGAAACACACCCCTACTCAAATGGAGTATCACATGATGGATAGCGAGCACTGTAGAGAACAACTACGATGGCCCTCTGCCGATTTTTGATAACAGCATTGGTTTGTACCACAGGTTTTGTAATGAAACAGGTTTTGTAATGAGATTGTATTCAATTTATACACACGAGAACAAATCTTCCATGACTGACTAATGCGGTCCTTGATATTGTCCAGCAGAGGGCAATGGACATTCTTTATTCTGTACTGCAAGAAAAGAATTGAGTCTCTTCTGCTTTTGTCAAAGAGAGGGGGTCAGAGTGGCCTTTCCATGACGTTTGTGTCAAAGCAGCAGATCTCACACCGGATCCACGAGAAGAGCCCATGAAATAGCTCTGTCTCTCTCAATTTCAGGATCCCCAGGAGGGATCAGAAATCTGGACAAGGCCATCCTTGATAACTTCATGGGGAGGAATCCTCTGCGTTTTTCATATTTGGAAGATTTTGCTTCTAGAATTAGTCAATCCAGAGAAGACTGATGACATGAGAGAAGTATTACCAGAAGAACTATTGTAGTGTCCTGAAAAGTTATGGCTAATTATTTGATTAAGGGAGACTGAGGTCTGAAGTCTATTCAATCAGGACTTGCAGGGCAACAGGGGAAAGCTGTGTGAATTCTTCTATTTTCTAAGAATAGTGCAAAGCTCCAGCTGTACATATGTTATCATTAGTGGCAACATTTGGTGCTAGAGCTGCAGGTGTAGAAAAGATCTTATCTTGTTTAAAAAGGCTTAAGTATTGCACCCACAACACAATAGGCAAATTCCTTGTTAGAAGCTTAGCTCTGCTGGCCATTGAGCAGACCCTGGTCCCTAGAAAGACATATAGTTGGGGTAAAACTGGATCACAGACTATTGTCTTGAGGGCCAAATCTATATAGAAATAAATTGACAAATTTTGATTTAGGCAGACATTGAAGTCCTTTGAAAGACCAACAGATGCCACTTTTTCCTACACTTGCTCATCTTCCTCTGTTTGGGACACCAGACCCCATGAGACGGCTTGGCTTCCTCTTTTCCGATACCTTAAATTGTTATATTAAGAGTACTTCCTCTCTTAACACAGAACATGCACGTTCGGTTCACTTTTCTCAGAATGACACATTTCACTTAACTTTGCACTTTACACATTTCATAATTTTTTGATTATTTACTGTAATATGTCAGGAAATAGAAAAAGAAGGAATTTCAACTTACTGCCTTCTGTCCCTGCGATGACAATACAACCGGCACAGGGATTCAGTCCATGTAAACTCTTCTAGCCATCAATTGAAGTAAAAAAGCCAACCATTCCGCCCAGTCCACATGTGGTGGTCTTGACTTTGGTTCAGGCAGACCTTGGGGTTGTATATCCATGAAACCCAACAGTGCCTGTGGCCTGGCCATTATCATCATTGGAGCCAGTGTCTTATTCCACCAGGTGTAGTAATTCTCAATCCAAAGCAACTACTCTGCTGTCGTGTATGATTGAATGCCACCTGCCTGTCATCTCTATACTGACACAGCTTCATAATTATAAGAAGGTGATGCCATTGGCATAAGTCATGGTCATTTGTTGGCTCTGCCTTCCTGTCTTAGCATTAGCCGCTGAGGTATGGTGACAGGAGACTTCATAGTCTCATAAATACACCTAGGGCGAACAAGTCTGCATACCCTTGCTGTATTCTTGGAACAGCGATACTATGTTGACTTTCCAGAGCTGACCAATAGCAGCCAGCCATGGGAAGTGGGGGTGATGCCCCCCCCCCCCTTTTTTTTTTTTGGTGCAAATGTCTCTGGTCAGGGAAGCATGTAGTAAGCGACACAAACCCCATAAGTGTTGACTATTTCCATTTGGAAAAAGTTTGATACGGCACCCAAAACAATGCCAAAACATAGGATAAGGTCATACACATTCAAAAGCTCTTGCCCAAATTACACTAGCAAGCAAGCTCACTAACTTGCTAACAGGCTACCAGTTGATGGTAAAACAAGAAACCAAATGGCACATCCAACAGCAGTATGCAGCATATCATTGGGGTTATCAAGTGGCACCTTCTTTCATTAGGTTTGGCCCACGACACCTCAGGAACGCTGAACAGTAACATTCACCTGGAGTCACTCCCCATTTATGTTGCCACCATGTTGCAACATTCAATGCATGAAATTCATCAAATTATGCATGATTCTCCCGGTTGATTTGGAATAAACTATAACCTAACTGCAGCACATCAGCCAACTAAAACATGCCAAACCAAACACTGTTACCTTAGCGAGCAGTGACCCAGGTAACATGCTTCCTCTTTACTTTTGCTGCTTCCCCTTTTGTAATTCGATCACTATTTACTGATGACTTTAATAGCTGCTTACCATGTTCATTCTCCGTCCATGATTTAACTAACTGCCACATTTCTTTCAAGTAACCTTTGAGAATCTCTCCTGCTCCTCTAGGGTCTTACTATAGATATTTTAATCTCATTAATCTGATGCATGGTGTGTCACACATTGCTCACGTAAAACACCTTTAGTGTGCAGCCTCCAGGTTTTACATGGAGCTTTGTCAGGTGTGTGTGAAAGTCTTTGGCAAATTAATAGCGGCACAGTGAACTTAAGGTATTGACCCACCTTTTGATTCTAGACTATCTAATAATTTAGTTTTTTGGTCTTTTTTGTCTAGGTTTTAGGTGATTGTCCACAGGATTGTTAATATGTACAGTACAAGCATTTGTGAATCCCTGTAAGTCTCCCACTAGCAGTTAAACAACAAATAACCATACGCAAAAATACTATTAGTAAAACACAATAGTGTTTTTTTAATTTTCTTTGCTAGGAAACAGTTGAGAAAACTATAAATCAGCAGATTACCTGAACGCTGTCAGATATCACAATTAAAACTCAAGAAGGCATACAATGAGCCTTGCCTCTCTCACCTGTCTTTGTCTGGACGTTCAACTGGAGGAGCACGCTAGAGAGACTGGGGGACTGTAACACTGATAAATAATGAAAGCTAATAGCAGCCATTTAAGGACAGCGGTGTAAGAAGGCAGTCTATAAGGAGGATATTCAGAGTAGTTGTAGGAAATGTGTTGCTGAATATGGCTGATAAAGGTTTGCACTTGAAGCAATTTGTGCTCAGTTAGAATAAGACACTTTACACCAGAATAGCTGCTGATTATTTTCGATCTACATGCATTAATAAGAAAACAAAGAATAGCCAAAAGTGAACATGAACTTTTTTTAAATTAATTTATCAATTTTTATATACTAGTTGAATAAAAATGTTCCAAGTAGTATCTAAATCGTGTCATGAACAGTGTGTACAGTTTGTTTGAACATGAGCTTGAGTAGAAATTATGCTTAAAGTATTTTATTATGAATACTTCATTATAGGGTTACTACTATCACATTTTTTTTACTACTATCAGATTTTTGTTACTTGTTACATTATAAATTATGACTTTTCAATCAAAACGCAGTGAGCTTCAAAAATAATAGTTGTATTATTTTAAATGATTGTGTAGTTTAAATAAATACAGGGAAGCTGAAATAAATAGTTGCTCAACCAATTCGCCAATTGACTGAAAATTCATTACCAATTGTTTTGGTGATTGCTACTTGAATGCAGAGAGTGATTGTGACAGTATATATCACTATGTTATAAATCTTTACAGACTACTAATGTACATAATTAGTGCATGGATCTACATGAAAATGATTATCTTTACAACCTTGTACAAAAACATTACATCCAACAGAATATATAATGCTCATGTCAGTCACATTGTTATGTATCACTCCTCGGAAAGTACATTTTCCTGAATGTATTTACTTAGGTAATTTGATTAATAACCTTTATTTGTCAACTTGGTGAACATCAGAATTATACATTATCTATTTGTACATATGACAAAATTAAGTGTGCAGAAAATCCAGTCACAGCACTGGTAATCCAACATAAAAAGACACAATAATGACTCAACAGAACTTTTATCAAATACATGATTTTAATGTAAAGATGTGTCAAATGCAATATGATACAGTTTATTCAACCATACATTAATTTGTCATTTATTTGCTTCCACATGTGGCTCCATGTTGTGGAGAATTACAAAACAGATGACATTACACATGTATTCATTTTGATATTGATATCTAATTTCACTTTTGCTTAAATGAGTCCATCTCATCTGGAAATAATGCTTTCTATGATGATGATTTTCAGGTCTGTATCAATATTTTGTTCAATCAGCTTGATTCTGGGACAACATTGTGTCATGCCAAGATGCCTCCAGCATCAAGGATGAGTCTCATCCAGACTCTGCATCTGATGCTGGACATTTTTTTGACTTCCTCGGCGACCTCTGACAGGGATGCGAATGAGTTTCCCCAGAGTCTTCAAACTCTTTAAGCCCATTTAATAACTGCAGCACAGAAAATAACACTCGAATAGAACTGTGTCCAAGGATTTATCAAAACTCCTGATGGGATTGGAAGCATTACTGCAAATACTAATGTGACACCTCCTTCATATTTCCATAAAACAAATAGCGTAAGGCCCTTCACACTGCTGCAAGTTATTTCTACCTTGAAACTCAGTGGAGACATTAGTGACATTTTCGATATGGTCTGTTGGATTTAAAGAAGCAGCACGTAAGTAGCATTGCTGATTTGTGTGTCTTGTTTAATTCTGAGCTCAAAACCAATTCTATAATAACCCTGTACATTTGATAAATTACAGACATGAAAATCACTCATCTTCTTCATCTTTGGGGTGGCATTTTTCATTTCTGTCCACCCAGTTGCTGGACACTGTTTCACGATTGGTGACTGACAACATCAATAAAGATTACCGGACCACCCATTTCTCATTGTCACTCACGCATTGCATCCTCAAGGCCAGCAACCATTTGTGTGTATCTTGCAGTACAACCCCCATATGTGAGCAATATACTGTATCCGGTAAATGTACAGAAAGGAATTGATAAGATACATAAAAAGAACTATAATGATGCTAACATTGGCTGGAAACAGTGGTCAGCTGATGAGACAAAGGGCATTATGTCAGATCTGCTTTTTCTTCTATCGGTGCTGGAGGATCTACTTGTGACCACATGATTTCTCCCCAGATCTGCCGTTCACTGCTTCCTTATGCATGAGCTACACGATGCTGCCGCCAGGAGACTGGCTGTGGATGCATCTGTTGACTAATGCTTACTCTTAAGATGAGCAAAGTTGAGCATTCAGTATTTATGCAGGTTGATGAAGAAACACTGTCAGCTACTTTCTGTGGAGGGCTTCCCGCTAATCTGTTCTGGTCTGGTGATGCTCAGGGTGAGATGACTTTTAGTTTGATGTAGATGGTTTGGCCTTGATGGAAGGTTAATGACCGGCTGATTTTTTTATTTGATATTATTTCTTTTCTGAAAGTATCCTATTATCAAAAAACAAATTAGTTTGCTGTTGCCTCACATCAGGAAAGTTACGGGTTCAATACCTTTCTGTGCAGTTTGCAAGCATGTCTGTGTGGATTCTCTCCAGTTTCCTCCTACCTTCAAAAACATGTAGCTTAGGTGAATTGTCACACAAAATTGTCCATAGATGTGAATCTGAGCGCCAATGGTTGCTTATCTTTCATGGAAAAAACCTTAAAGTCTGTAACAGGAGCATTTCTGAGTCAAATGAGGTTTTCTTTGCCAATCAAGACAACAATTCGCATCATCAAAACTTACATCACCACTTCATCAAACTACATGATTTCTTTGGGCCACTAAACTTCACTAAAGGCAGAAAATAGATGCTGTGCATTTAACTGAAGAATAAATTTATTTGCAATGATCTCTTAGACGACACTAATAAACCATTAAATGACTGAGTGAAGTGAAATATGACATGGAGTTTTTGAAATATTTCAACAAGACTGTCTTACTTGATTCAATGACTTTTCCACTCATTGCTGTGGAATCTGCTAGATAGTGCCTATCAATACTCAATATTGAGTGAATTGCATCAACTTTTGTGTTATTATCAAGCCCATATTTACATGTGATGGTAGCTGGTATTAATTGGCTCATGGATGTCTGTATCTGCAGTCAAGAACACTTCCACTTTCGCAGGTTACGGGGGTCGCTCAAACCTATCCTACCAGAATTAGGGGAGAGAGGCATGGGAGACTCCATGCACGAAGATGCCGGTGCACCGCTGAGCCACATGAAAGACAAACAACAAGTCACGCACACACTCGCACCTACAGACAATTTGGAACGATCAATTCACCTGAAGTGCAAGTTTTTGGAGGCGGGAGGAAGCCAGAGATCCCAGAAAAAACCCACACAGACATGGGAAGAATGTACAAACTCTTCACAGAAAGGACTCGAACCTTCTACCTTCTACCTGTGAGGCGACAGTGCTATCCACGGCACCGCTGTGCCGCCCAGCATCTGCTTGGTCTTGATATTTAGGTTATATTAAATATTCCTTTAGTGCATTTAAAAGGTCTCTTTTTTTAGTTTATATAATCCATCACAACACCACCTTATCAGTCACATATTTTATTAGTATATAAGATTTCATTTATTGAGTTAGGCAATTTAAGAGTTACAGTAGGAAGCTGAATATTGCTGAGCTGACCTTTTGCCTTGTTTTGGAAGTTTGTTCCTCCAGTCTGAATGTCTGCTGGTGACGCAGGTTGGACACAGCAGATCAGAATTCTGCTTATATTGTTCTCTCTACTTTTTAAAAAAGAAAAAGATTGACAAAATATTTCTTCCTATTTATAATAATCTCTTTGCCCATTATTGAATTATTCACCATAAACATAGTCTCCTTGGAACTAATTCCAAATGCTCTTCACCAAAAAGAAAACATCTCACTGTCTCTTCTTTACCCATCCATTTTCTGTCTGCACTTTGCTCTCACAAGAACATTTTGTGGTCAAGGGAAAATGCTGCAGTCACCTAAGCAATAGCCTTTTGCTCTTTTACTGCTGTTGTAATTTTCATGAGGCGATGAGTTTCCTGTCAATAAGTGCATCAGCAATGTTGCAGATCATTGTGGAGGTCTGGTAACATTCAAATAACAAGACATTCATTCAGTTTTAGCATTTGACACTTGTACCCCATAAATTATACAATTATTTTATTTCTAGTACTTGTCTTATTTAATAAATTATTATTATTATTATTATTATTATTATTATTATTATTATTATTATTATTATTATTATTATTCATACTCTGTCATACAACCCACCTGCTCCTCTGCTACCACATGACTGCTGATGTCAGCCACGCCAGAGTCAAGGCTGGGAACCTGTAGACAAAATGGTGTTTGTGCGTCCGTCCAGCAGAGTGAGCATGTGTGGGCAAATGTAGGCTAAGTGGGGAGGAGGCAAATTAAAAAAAAAAAAAAAAAAAAAGGAATAACAGCCCATTAAAAAGATGGCAAAACATCAACACAATCTTTCCTCTTCGAGCTCTGCGGTGTGTATTTTTTTTTTTTTTACTGTATACGCAGGCCTAATATCTGAAGTTCAGCATCCATATGAGAAATTAGCCTCTGTATTCACCGGGTTCCTCCCACCCCTCAGTCTTGTTCTCTAATCCGCCCACATGTATCGTCTGAGGAAAAAAATAGTGCAGAAGGTGACGCTCCTCCAAAGGAACAAGAGAGAGGCTCAGAGAGGGAAAGGCAAAGATAGGGGTGTCTGCAGACTGCGTCTCCACTGAAACACTTGGAAAGGGGAGATTGAATGGTAGCTGCATCCTGGAAGCGTAGAGACACTTTAACAAAGGCTGGCAATTATTTTTGGCAATAACAAAGAGGTGGGAGAGGGGCTCTGAAATCGAGGGAAATAGCAACAAAAAAGAAAAAAAAAGAAGCCAGTTTTCAAAGGGACTTCTGCTTCATTTCATCCGAAAGACTCATCCCTTGCCATCATCAGCATGACCATAAGCTTTAAGTAACATTCGGCAATAACGCTTTCAAAACGAGATTTTCGGCAACTGGCGCGCACAATCCTATTTTATTTATTATAATCGGGGGGGGGGGGGAGAATCAACTGAATGCCTGCGAGAAACTGGATACTCTCTGAAATCGTAAGAAAGACCGATCTAACAAAGAAAACTACATTTTGATTGATCTATAAGCTTGATGTGCGTGTTTCTGCACGCACTCGAAACGAACCTGAATCAAGTGAGTATTAACCGTGTCTGTGTATATGTCTGTATGGTGGTTTTATTCTACGTTCTTCCGTCTAATAAATTATCATTTTTGGGCCAGATTTAAATAAAGAAAAGAAAAATGCAGCGTCTGGCGACCTACATTCAACAAGTATCGTTTTATTCACGATATTAACTGCGAATTTTCTCCTGCTCGGTGTTTTGATACAAATCTGGACAAATCAGAATGTGAAATTGCTTAACTGTATCCTGAACCTCATCTCTCTATTTGGATTCTAATTTCTAGGTTCTATAACATAAAGGGAATTGTACTTTTACGCAGCCTAATTTATTTATCCACTTATATGACGTTTAAAAAAAATCGTTTTTTATCAATCTTAACATTCTTCATTGCTCAAACGGTGGGTGTTTCCCCATCTACACCTAGATCATGAGCAGTTTCATGCCTCTGAGGGAATGTGTATGCATGCATTCCCCCTCTGCATCATTGTGTGTGTGTGTGTGTGTGTGTGTGTGTGTGTGTGTGTGTGTGTGTGTCTGTCTGTCTGTCTGTCTGTCTGTCTGTCTGCATAAGCAACTGTTTCCATGTGTGTGTTTGTGCTTCTGTCTGCATGCATTTCTTTTACTGGCATGTGTTTGTGTGTGTATATATGTGTGTGTGTGTGTGTGTGTGTGTGTGTGTGTGTGTGTGTGTGTGTGTGTGTGTGTGTGTGTGTGTGTGTGTGTGTGTTCCTGCGACAGTGTGGCAGCACTGGGTAAGTGTCAAGGCCTGAAATGGAGGTTTGATAAAGGAACCACGGGAGGAGAGTGAGAGAGCTGACACACAAACACACGTGAGCGAGAGAGAGAGAGAGAGAGAACAAGAGAAAGAAGAGGAAGGTGTGTGGAATAGATGGAGGGGGAGAGGAAGGGGTGGGGGGACACGCATTGGAGCGGAACCACAGAAAGGACATGGCGTCACTGAGATCTCATCCAGGAAGTCTGTAGGGGCAGATAAATGTCTAGACGTGGTCTTCTTACCCTACAGCCCCCTTCTCCATATCACCTCTCTCAACTTGCTCCATCTGCATTCCCCTGCATCACGTACAGAGCCTCTAGTTTCGTAACGCCTTCTTCTTCCTCCACTTTTCAGTGCCTCTCTAGCTTTTCCTGCCAACTGGCTCCAGTGTGCTCTTCCTCTAATGAGAAGAACACACTCACCCCCCCCCCCCAATCCTGCATTACAAATCTACAGTTGCTGCTATTTTTAGATCGAGGGTAACCCAGAAAATACCCCTTCGATTTTATCCCAAAAGGGAACAGCGTGCTGTCACTGGGTGTGATTGGTAGAGCAATGATGGGGGGATCGAATAAAAAGAGGGCGCTGCTGTTTAAGCAACGCCAGGGATAAAATCTATTTTGAGGCAGTGATTGAATTACGCATCTGTCTTGTCCTGTGTTTGTGTGTGTGTTTGTCTTGCCTCTGACCCTTCCCTCTCTCCTCACCCGTAATGAGGTGAGGAGAGAGGGAAGGGTCTGACCAGCTTTAGAAAACTTTCTGTCCTACAACTGAGTCTGACCCGGCCTCTTTAAAACCTCTCTGTTCTCTATGTTTGACCTTGAGGCTCAGCCCATCCTCACCCTTATCCTCTCTCATCTCTTTTATTTTTCTGTTCTGTTTTCATTCTCATCATTCACAGTGAAATCCAACTTCTCTCCCTCCTTCCTGACTGCTGAGGGTCTAATTGGTGACTTCCATTCTCCTGCTCTGTGTCTAATCCCTGACTAGTTCACAGGTCAGGAGTTGGTATAGTAATACCTCTTCTCTTGTCCCATTTGCCTGCCTGCCCCATTGCACTGCCGGATCATAATGGTGCTAATTTTACAGGAAGTCAAGCGTCATTAATTAGAAGTAGACAGCTTTAAATGACTTAAGAGGGAGTCCAGGAGTGTGAGGGTCAAAGCCGTTTGCTCTCAATACGTATTTTTTAAAGAGCCAGAATTTAAATCTGGATATTGAGGGATTTTAGCTCAAATTCATCCAGGTCCAAAAATAGAGTTCCTTCCAGACATGATACACTATCCCACAGCTTTTTCCCTGGCACTCAGTGGTGTTTAAGGATTTTCTGACCTCAGCGATACCAATCACAGCTACTTAAAGAAAGCTGCACTCCCTCTTCTTCCATTACTTGTTTCACCCTACATGAAGCCTCAACCAGCGGGCATATCCATACAAAAATAATCCCAACATTTATTCTCCTATGGGCAGGAAGGATCGTAGTAATGGACACTTGCTTCAGAGCTCTATAACAGACTTCATCTCTGTTGGTCTATTCCTGAACATGGCCTTATATTTTAATCATCTCTAGCCAGCTAAAAACTGGGAGTGCACAAGTGTTTTTTCTTCTCATGAAAAAGTATTCTAGATGGTAAGACGACAGCATCATCCGGGGGCATTGACCAATAAGCACAAGCCTCGAGACCCCCAGAGTGGTGTTATTGCTGCAGTGTGTGTGGATTGGTCGCGCCCTGGAGGTCTCCTCACTGGTTTTGATGAGTAGAGGAGCTGCCGCTTGTTGATATCCTCTCTGCTTGCTTAATTGATTGGCTATTTAGTTCAAGCTTTTGGGAATTGGCTGCTGGTGAGTTTTATTATGATGAGAAAAACTTTGTTTTCCTCTTCAGTGTACATTAGCTGCCTCTGAGCCACTGGGTCATTGTGTGGCCTCACCCTCCTTTTTCTCCATCCATTCATAAAATTAATGATTTGGTTTCTACTCATTTGCCTCTCAGAGCTATGCTGTGCTCACACTCGCAGGTGCCTTACCTTGGTCCATCACTCCTTGCAGAGTCGCACCATGAGGTGCAGTGAGAATCGGAGGTGGGTGGGGGGGACACTGTGGTGTGACACCGCACTAAAAGGGGAGGTGACCACTGAGGTTTTACGGTGCTGCAGTACCCTTCTCACTCCTCATGAGGTCTCCTCAGCACTGGGGAGTGCATGACAGGAGAGGAGGATAAGGAAGAGATGAGGGGGTTAGGAGGGAGGGAGCCGATATTGTTGGAACAGCATGAAGCCTTTTGGTTACATCTTTTGATGAGGTAGCAGGTGGGGAAAGATGGCTGCACGCTAGAAACCCATTTATAATTTGTGCTCCTTCTCTCTCTCTAGCACACACACACACACACACACACACACACACACACACACACACACACACACGACACGCTGCTCATTTTTACCCCTTTTCTTGTTTACATTCCTCTCCTCGTTTCTTCATCACCTTCATTTCCATTCCTGTTATCGGTATTGGAGACCATTTTTACCCCCCCCCCATCTCTGTTTTATTTCTCCTAGCATTTCACTTTCTCCTCTCGCTCCACCAAACCCCACTCGCCTCCTTCACCTTCTCCATCTCGGCGCTGTCTCCCTATCTCTCTCTCTTCCCCTCTGTGTTTGGTAAAGGTTTTTGCTTTTTCTGCCAACTGCTGGGTCTGTTCCGCATAGTCAGCACTCCAAATTCCTCCCTTCCCTTCTCCCCCCCCCCCTCTCTCCCTCTCTCTCAAGTGTGCACTCTTCTCCCCTCCCCCCGGTTACTGCTGCTGGTACCTCACAGTCAATGCATCCCATAATCCTGTGCTCCCTCCCCCCTTTTGCTGCAGTGTTTCTGCTAATATATATTAGCGTCAGTGCAGCCTTCATGCACAAGCAGTGTGCACGTGTTTTCTCTCTCTCAGCCCCATCCTCCCCATCAGACCACTGCAGAAATTATATCGCTTTAAAGACTCATAATGATTAAGCCTCATTTCTTAGCTTCTTGTTGCAACCAGGTAAGTGTGTAATTGTGTGTGTGTGTGTGTGTGTGTGTGTGTGTGTGTGCATCTGTGCATGCATGTGTAGTGTGTATGTGGTTTCCTCCCTCTCTCCTTGCTTTCTTCTTCCCCCTTTTGATTGTGTGAGTTTGCGTTTGTGTGTGTGCGTGTGTGTGTGTGTGTGTAATGGTAGGTAGTAGTAGCAGGGTGGCGCAGGACATGGTGGCCAACGCAGGAAATGATGCAGCAGAGAGAGAGAGAGAGGAGGTGGTGTGATGGTTTCTCCTCCACACTCCCCCCCCCCCATTCTTCAGTTTTCTACTCACTTATTTCCTTCTTTTGTCTGCATCCAACTATCCCACCTTCCTTCTCACCTCTGCAATCTCTTCATGGAGCTTCTGTGGCTCCAGTTCTCTCTTCCTCATGCTCCTCGACCCCCCCCCTGCCCATATAAAAAATATCATCTTAAAAAATGTGTTTAACACCCTCCTTTTAAATGCAAAAATATCACATGCCCTGAAGTCAATAAGTCCAGAGATCTACTACTTTCCCCTCAACCTTTAAAAGCATAATAGTGATAACAGTTTCAAAGAAAGGTGGGAAAAGCAGATAATCACTCTCCAATTTCGATGTACTGCTTTATTAAAATATTTTTTTTAAAAATCAATGAACTCACCACAGAGGTCAGAGGGAACAAAAAGGCACTCAACCACAGTTACCGACTTGTGGCTGTCTGTGTATAAAATATTCAGCAGTTCACCAATAAGGCACACTTTTCTATGAAGTAGAAGTCAGAAGCAGAATTACAAAGTGAGACCCAAAAAAAGAAGTCATCTGTGGGATAAAAGTTTTCTTAGCGTGAGCCTATGAGCTGCTTCTGGGAAGTTTTAGCATCCTGGTAGAGAGAGTTTGTCCCACAGAGGGAGGGAGAGAATGCCACTGTCCGTGGTGCTGAAATATAATCCATCCCACAACATGAGCGGTCCGCGCTGAGAAGCCCCGCAGGACAGAGCAGACTGTACACAAAGATGTTTTTTTACACTCCTGACCTCATTTCCAAATTCTGTCATTTTAAGTTTTACTGCAAGTTATAACCAAATTAGAGTTTTTTATTGTATGAATGCAGAATTAAGTAATTTGGCAGGCTGGTGTATCAAAACGCTGAAACTAGTGCAGGATTTTTTTTTACATCAAGCAAACAGATTTAATGCTGCTGCAGCAAAATGTTGCAAAAGCTTGGAGACAAGCCTCTGCAGCATACATTCCAGTTTTGTTAACTGTGTAAGGAATTTGTGACTTAATGTTTACAATCTCTGACTGCATTCCCATGCATAAGCCTTGCTTAATAGATCTTACCTGTGTGTTGTTAAGTCTTGTTTCCAGGATCTTCAAAAATGAAATTTCAAACCAAAAGAAAAAAAGAAAAGAAAAAAATTTAACTGAAATCTGAAAATGAAGAATCTAAATGTAAATGTTAGATGTGAGGAGAAAGACACGAGAGTGCAAACTGCTCCACGAACAAAAAGTTGTTTCTTCAAATTAAGTGCAAGGCAAATTGTTAAATTGTTACACACAGATTAAAACACTTATAACAAGTGGATTTCAAAGTAAATTAAAAGTCTGAGGAGAGAGAGAGAGAGGGAACGTTATTCTGGGATGGGAAGAATGGGACAGGAAGATGGGGAAAAGCGAAAGAGATGAGAGGAGAAGCGGAAGATGTGTCTGAGTTGTATGGAGTGGGGAAGGTGCAGAGGAAGGGAGCTGGGGGGTGGGGGGAGGGGGCATCGGATCGGAATGAAACCGTGTTGTGAGGAGGAAGAGGAGGAAGAAATGAAGCCCTAATATTCTCCTCCTTCAATGAAATGTGATTCCTTTATGCGGAATATGAGAGCCAACGAGAGAGAAAGCATGTGCGTGTGCTATGTGTGTGTGTGTGTGTGTTTGTGTGTGTGTGTGTGTGTGTGTGAGAGAGAGAGAGAGAGAGAGAGAGAGAGAGAGAGAGAGAGAGAGAGAGAGAGAGAGAGAGAGAGAGAGAGAGAGAGAGAGAGAGAGAGAGAGAGGGAGAGGGAGAGAGAGAGGGGGAATGGGGGAGGGCTGGTGAGCGCTCAGCAGAGGAGAGGAGGTGGGGGATAGTGGTGCATTACTTTGAATAGAAAAAAAAAGGTTAACAAATACGATGTGTGTATGCATGTATTTTATTTTTACTTATTAATTGATCTTTTTAGCTGTGAGCGTGCGTCTCTGTTGACGCGCCGTGAGCCCCTCGGAGGCTGCAGGTGAAACATCTGACCTCGCTGGGAGGAGAGAGAGCAAATAACCCTGGGTTTTTACTGCAGCAGAATTCATTCACTTTTATAGTGCACTCTCCTTTTCAATGCTCTTCCTCCTCCCCCATACACTACATCTTCGACCCTCCTTCTCCATTAACATGGAAGACACACCATTACACTATAAAGCTGTTCACTATGCTGCATTCACTTTTTTTTTAATCACCCCTGTTTTACCCATAGTATAAAAAAAAACTCCTCCTCATCCTCCTCCTTCACCCTCCACATGCCTTTACACGCGCATGCTGCATGTGTAGAAGAAAGGGAGGGGGGGGGGGTGCATTGATATAATTGTGAATCGTACGAGTGCGGTCGGAGGGGGCTGCAGCAGTGTGTGAAGCACGGACACAGGCTGATTGAGGAGATCTAACATTAGTACGGACACCGCACTCTCGGGAGGCAATTAACACGCATTCACGCACAAGCACACGGGGCTGCGCCACCTTACGTCAGAGAGGCAAAGGGGGCAAAAGAAGCAATGAGACCAATCCCCTGTTTCTCTCCCATATTTCTGTCACTCCTTCCTCCTTAGACACTACTGAATGCAGTGAAAAGTTAAACCCGGTTATGCCATCAGCATCAGGAGAGTGAATACCGCAGGAAAGGGAACAGAGGGATACCAACAGCATCCAAACCCACCCCCACCCCCACCGATCGCATCACAACAGTTTGATCACTATCAACAAATGAACCCATGAGGATGCTGACTCATGAATGTCCTGAAAGCCGCTTGTTTTCTCATGATGCACTAATAAGTTTGATGCATCTGTTGCTTGTTGAAAACAACTTTGCATTCCATGGCAGACCCCCCCCCCCACACACACACACACACTCCAGACACCCATCGCACCTGCATACCTGCATAAGGTCATTTTGTGCCCTTTTATCATCTAATTATCCAGAGAATAACAGCACACAGCAGCCTTTGGCGCGCATTAGTGCCAGGCTTTTCATTTTTATTGCAATGTTGATAATCCACATGTATGTCTCCCCTCTACTAAAATTTCTACCCCTTTTTCTCTCCCCGCAGACTCCTCAGACTCCTCCTTCCTCCTCCCTTTGGTTTCTCTCATCCTCTCCCTCCCCCTCGGTCCTCTATGCTCAGTTCGGTGTGTGTATCCTCTTTCAAAGGGCGCAAGGGTGGGAACAAGTCGTCCAACAAAGCATGTTACAGCGCAGACATGACTTGTCCGTCGGAAAGCGAGAAAATCGTGATAAACTGCGGGGGGGTGCGGCATGAGACTTACCGGAGCACCCTGAAAACGTTGCCCGGTACCCGCTTATCGTGGCTCACCGAGCCCGACGCGTTCAGTAACTTCGACTATGATCCCAAATTGGATGAGTTCTTCTTCGACCGCCACCCGTCAGTGTTTTCCTTCATCCTCAACTATTACCGCACTGGGAAGTTACACTGTCCCAACGATGTGTGCGGCCCCCTGTTCGAAGAAGAGCTGGCCTTTTGGGGCATTGACGAGACGGACGTGGAGGCATGTTGCTGGATGAATTACCGGCAGCACCGGGATGCGGAGGAGGCGCTGGACAGCTTTGAGACACCAGAACCGGACGCACCGGACGACGACCCTGCGCTTGGCGGTGCGGATGGGGACTTGAAACGATTATGTATGCAGGAGGACGCGAGGAAGGCTGGCTGGTGGAAAACCTGGCAACCCAAAATTTGGGCACTCTTTGAAGACCCGTATTCCTCCAAATACGCACGGGTGAGTTACCCGCGTCTCTTCTGGTCTGGAGGGACCGATTTTCTGTTTTGTTCCTTATTTGGTGTCATTCCTGGTTTATTCACAAGTTTTAAAAACTTTTCTTTAATGTCCCGTCTACATTGCATTGCTGATAAACAAGTTCTTCATAATTACCTGCAGACCACTGACTGTTGTTCCGTGTAGATCTTATTTTAAGTACCAGGATATAGAATTGCTGATAGTGAATAATTAATGCTGGTAGCATAGGCGATATGGAAAAAGGTATGGCAGCTATATGGTATTGGTAAAAGGGTACTAGTTTAAATTACTACCAAGATCTGTGTCAAACACATCACCTCCATCTTATATATATAGCATCTGATATATAGCATGTTGTAGATGAGCTGGATTCACACTGAATGCCGTTTTATTGCGATCATAATTCCTATCGCAGTATTCTGCTTCTTGAGCAGCTTTAATACGCGACTGCCTTCAGACGCAGCATCCGCTGCGCTTTCTGCATTCAAACGCCTTCATTAAGTCGCATTTGTCCGTTTACGATTCACATCAACGCGCCGTATTTCATGTTCGAATTATTTACTGTAGCGCCGCAATGAGGACGCTTAAAGCCACCGAATCATCAGCATTCGGGTGCATGTCTTTCCCCATTATTTTCCCCAGGTAGCACTTCAGTCTGCGGTGCTGTTTCTTCGCCAGTCCCTGCTGTCCCAGTTGACTGCTACATAGCTTTTACGCACAGTGTTCTTGGCTGTTACGCATTACTTTCTGCTTTACCGGAATGCGTTAACATGTAAATAGTTAATCATTTATATCTTAAAAAGTAGTCATACGGTTTTTGATCATACAAAAACCGTATTACAAGTAGAGTAACAAATACTCTTGGTTGTGGGCTTGTGGTGATTTTCTTGTTACGCACCAGGTACAGACAACTTCAGCTGCTTGATCTCAGATGCTTTGATTTGTGTTGTCTGTAAATTTGAGTTTGATCATGTTTGTCTTGTACCCCATGTACACTTCTATATCTCACTGTTCTGAAAGTGTATATGGACCCATGGATTCTGTGGATGCATGTACTGTTATCTTATAGTTGCCCATGTAAAACCAGACAGTCAGCAGACACCTGCAGTGGCCGGTTCGCGGCAGCAGAACAAAGATAGGTGGATGTCTGTGAAAAACATAGACCACAATATGTTTTAATATAATAATGTTAAGGATATATACACTTTATATATAATAGCAGATGTAGACAATAGCTGAACACTGATACACTTACAAACCTGTGCTGGCACCAGGTAATGATCTATACACAGCTTTGGTTTCACCTTGGAAGAAGAAAGTGTTTTGGTCTGTGATGGACAGATGCAGGTTTTGGCCACCTGAGCCATCTCTGTCGACCGGGGATCAGGCAGGAAGTACTTCTCTAACTGTCACTCTCATCCCAGTTGGATTGATTTTTTTACACCCCTCTGTCTACTCTTGCCCCATGAAATAGAGCGGCACATACTTGGACATCTTTTTGCAGAATGTCCAAATATTGCAGAAGAGAGAGATAGCATCAATGTTTGGATTGTGAAAAAAAAAGAAAAAAAAGGATTTGGTTCTGAATTATAAAGAGAGGGCAGCATCTGCAGCTTCACTGTGCTTTGAATTCAAGGCACTGTACCTGCTGCCCAGATGCTAGACTGTTGTGTATTATATGATGTAGTTTTACACCACACGTACTGATTGCATAGGACATGATCTCATGAATAATGCAAGAACTAACATTCATTAAGTGTAATGGCTGCAGTGGTGCTATGTGATGCCACGATAGGGTACAGAGGAGATAGTGAGATCCATTTCAGTGGTTGTGCAACATTGCCTCCATTTGTATGTGAACAGAGCCCCATTTCTTTCTGTAGGTCTAACTTGCCAGTGCGATACGTCAAACATTGTGGTGACCCAGATTACTGATTTTTTCCCCAGCCTTTTTCTTTCTAAAAGTATGTGACAGGACCCAGTGTGGCAGAACCATTTGGCCCACTGGTCCTGAGAGATGCAAATTATATGTGAGGAGAAAAGACGGATAAATGGAGAGAAGCTAGGACAGAAAAAAATGAGATGCTGATGTTGAAATACAATGAGACAGATGAGAGAGAGACTCAGAGAGGAAGAGGGAGATGAGAGGAAATAAAGGGAGACCGGAGGAGAGACATTACTCTAATGATTTAAGGGGGTTGTGTTTGCATGGCTGTGATGTAATGCATCAGCAATCAATGTTTTGGTCACACACACACACACACACACACACACACACACACACACACACACACACACACACACACACACACACACACACACACACACACACACACACACACACACACACGAGGATCCTTATTTGATAATTTTTTTTAAATCCCCCTTTTCCTTAACTCATGATTGTGTGTGTCTTGCTTGTGGATCTACCGTAGTGGCACACACATGTAAAAACACACACATGCTGATGTCTGTGCTGGATTTTCTGCTGCAGTAGACAAGGGAGAGAGGAGGGGGGAGCAGTGGAGGACGAGGAGAGAGCTGGTGTGTGTATATGTGTGGGGGGGTGAGGAATAGATGTAGTCAGAGAAATAGAGAAGGGGTGAGTTTGTTGCAAGAAACAGAAGGAAAAGGAGAGCTGGTGGGGGACAAGGAAGGAGAAAGGAGAGGACGAAGACAGGTTTTGAAAGAGGGAGGAGGGGACAGAAAAAAAATGCATGGTGGGGGTGGGGACCCTTGTTTTTGCATCCTCGATTAGCTGTGGAGACTCAAGTCTTCCAATCTTCCACCCTGGCCCTCCTGCTTCTCTAATGATTGATAATCAATTGATTATCTTCTCTTTTTGCCTGTTTTAAAGTCATTTTTCTTTTCTATTTCTGAATGCTTATAGGCTGTTGGATGGTAATGCAACTTTTCAGCTGTTGTCAAAATTTATGGATGTATATATTTTTGTTTGATGAGGTGTTGTACTGTATGATTTCCATCTGATTTCTTTATTGATCTGTTCCTGGTTGACATAGATCTTGTGGTGTAGCTTCATGATGACACAAATCTATTCTTTTACAGATGTGTTCCTGTCTATTTTACCTCTTAATTTTTTTCATTTAAATTCCAGTCTGCTTCATCACAGTTATTTTAACTTAATAACTCAGAGCCCAGTAGGATTGATGAACTTTTATTGTTATTTTTCCAGTGTTTTATTATTGAACTTAAGGTAATTTAAATCGTTATTACTTGTCTTTCAGTAGAGTGAATATTTACACTAGAATACTGTAGATATTATTTGAAGATAGTAACAAAAATTGCCCTTAGGATAAGAAATCCTTTTGAAAAATGAAGTGACACTGTCTCAGGAAGAAATATTAAAGGTTTCAACAGTATTGAATATGCCTAGTGAAACTTACACAGATTGCCAAGGAAAAAAATTGTTTTAGATGTGGAAAGTCTAGACAAATTAGCTTTTTATCCATCTCAGGGTTTTGGTGTGAGCCATTGGAGCAATTGCCTGTAGAATTGTCTTCCTTCTCTAAGATACAATGAAATTATTGTATTTTACAAAATGTGCAAATAATTCCTAGATCCTTTCCTTTATCCAGATAATCTCTAAAACCTGAAGCATTATGTACTGGTCCAATCCCAATTCTTCTTCCAAAATATGAAATTGCGGAAACCTGTCCATGAGAATTTTGCATGATCAAACCACATAGCCAACCCACCAAGCAACTGCCCACAAAGCAAGTAATCAGCCAAACAATCAAGCAAAGAACCCATCAATACAATAAAGTCTGAAAACAAAACAACCTTGCCAGTGGTAGTTATTTAATAAAAATGTGACATGCAGATTATAAAACAAGGAAATTCCTCTTTGAAAAATAGGAAATCCACTGCTGATTTTTTGGATGTTGTTTTATACTGTAATTCCCTCGTCCCACAATTGTAGCTGTATTTTGGTCACTGCTTTGAAATAGAAATGCACAGTTGTCTTTGTCAGCATTCTCCTGACAAGACCCATTTGTAGCTCAGTGTGTACAAGATGCCCCTTTGCCCCATCCGCATTGGACTTTCCGTGCCTGTATTTGATTAGTTTTTGGTGGAGCAATGCCTCGTCCAGAGCATCCCTCTCCCTGAAGGTTATATCTTGTGGTTCATTGTATGCTTTTCTTTTCCACAGTGTCCAATGGTGGAGAAGACAATGCTGTGATAAGCACAAATATGATCTGCTACTGTACTAGTCAGGCTCAAAACAGGTTGTCTCTGGGTAGAAAATCACTGTCGTGGACAGAAAATTAAACAATGTACTGATAGAGTTGGAGTGTATATATAAATGTGGTGTTGGGTGGAAAATAGCATCGCCTACAGCAGGGCTCAGGTGACACTATCATTTCTGTCAGGGACATTGCATCAAAGTTTTAGGGACAAAGACTTTGTACAGAGTAGTTTGGTCATCATCTACTTGTTTCAAAGTGGGTCAATCCTGATTTCAAATAATCTTGTGAGATATTTTGTACTAGTTTCTTTGCCCCAAAGTTATACGTATAATCCCACAAACAACAGTGTCTGAGTCTAGTCTGAGTTTAAAACGAGCTGCTGTGCAAATCTCAGCAAAATCTACATTCTGCCTTACATCATTCACTTGAATTCAACTTAGTTTATCATTATTATCATTTTATATATTTTTCTTCATAAATTCTTGTTATTAATATTATAACTATGACACAGGGAAAAGTATTGGCTGAGCTTGCATCTGTATCCCAAGCTGACAGACTTTTACTCACAAATCTTTCGCCCTACTGTGTTAGCACTGATCTGAAATGAAGATGATTTCTCAGTGTTTGGTGTACAGATTGTGCTTTTGTGAACTGAAAGGTCTTCAGTGCGTTGAATGACTTTCAACAGTAGGGTTTGGCACCCTATTCAAAGTCCCTATCCCGCTCTAAGGCGTATTTCCCACTTCCATTCTTGTTACTGTCCTTGTGGGCTGCATCTGAAAATAGCAGATAGGAAAAAAGAGGCCTTCATTTCATTTGTTGGTGGTAAATCTGTTCCTCCATAACTAGTGAGAGCACACGCCTGTGTACTTGTATGATTGTTGGACACACAGGCAATGGTTGTAACCAGCCTTCTTCTACCTTGAACATTAGAAGAAGGATGGACAGTTATTCTAATCTACTCACAACTTTTACTTGACTAAACCCTTTGTCAGCAGTAGATGCTAGCAGGGGTGTGATAATTACTCAACCTGACTTTCCTATCTGCAATTGGTGAGTGTTTTCTCTTCATATTTCAAAAAGTGGAACTGTAGACCATCTCATGTTGTGGTCACATCTCCGGAAGTCAGAGCTCTTCTGTTTCCTGCTTTGTAACTTGAGCGCTTTCAATCGGTGATGCTTTACTGGATTGATGCTTGATTTCCTTCGACAGGAACAGAGGCGTGTATTGAAAAAGAGGGGGTGGGCTTCAGTGCAGCAAAACCAGCAGTGTTTAATTGTATCTCTATATGAGGGATAGTTTCTATGCAGGAATTAGTTTAGGTTTCCCAGGTGGTTCTTTCTTGCTGTCATGGCTGAGAATTTTCCACCGGTAAGTTCACCGTTTAATTTTTTTTGTAGTAAAGACAGAAATTTTGTTTCTTGTTTAAGTTTGATAAGATTATCAACAGAAAGGTCAGTTAGCTTCAATCATCTCAAAGAAAGCACAAGGAAAAACTAGAACCAATGCAATCACAGACTGCAACACCCCGCGAAATTCCTAAATTCAACATTTTACCCTGACCTACTTGCATATGTCAAAGATCAAAGCTAGTGCTTTGACCTACTGTCATAGATCAAAGCACTAGCTTTGATCTATGGTCTTACTCACACTGGTCTTCTCCCTCGTCTCTCTATCTTATCCGGTTCCTGAGTGTACAAAAGTTGAAATTTGACCTTGACCTAATTTTCTCAAGGTCAAGGCCATGATCTCATTTTCATCCTCTTTGCCGCCTGAGTAATGTGCTTTTTGTTTCATCTTTCTATCTGCAACAGTTGCGAAGATATTTGGTGGACTGACGGACAAACGGACGGACAGACGAACACACTGACAATAACAATACATCACGACTTTGAAGCGGGATGTAACAAGTAACTTTAAATGTAAGAGCAAGTTAAGTAACTTAAAAACTCAAACAATATAATTTTTGCCACAGCAGTTTATGAAAATTATATAACATCATTTTCTGTGCTTTCGATGTGCTGGGAGAACTAGGATAGCTGTATGCAGCTAAACTCAGCCAACCTCCTGGTGGCTCTAGCTCTATATAGTCATGAGAAAGGTGTCAGCTTCACTCTTCACAATGAACTGAACATGTAACTGGAAACTGGATTTTCTCTTTCTATATTGCTTTGAGGCTTGCATCACATTTCAGACAATTTATAGTATTTAACATGAAATGAGTTTGCGAAAAAAAGAGTTTCCCTATCATGCAAACTACCTTTCTTCTTCACAACAACAGATGTTTGTCATCCTCTGTTGCTGAATCAGCATTTGAACAGTAAGTTAGTTGGACCTTGTGGTAAATCCTAGACGTTTTGCTCAAATGCTCTAGGGTTGAAATGATTCAGGACATTGGCATGGTTGACAGCTTGCATGGTGCCAGAGCCGATTACAATGGTGGGAGTCTGAATTCTCTAAATGGGGCAAATCTTGTCAAATCACTTGAGAGCAGTGCATTGTGTACTACCACACAGACCGCCACTCGCATAAGCACATGTCAACAAACAAGTGCGCTGTGTGTAAATACTGACAGGGAAAAGGCTGTTGAAATTGCGTGCTGAATCAAAACTCCTTTCACTGCATCAAGATAGTCAATTATTCATGAGCAATATCCAGCACATGATGAAACTAAAGACTTAATGTGGTTTGGGAACACATCACCCACTTCCAGTACAACATGCATCTTACATTTCACCCCCTCAAACACCTGCATGCACATAAATCACTTTCATTGCACTCACCTTTACACCCTGGCCTCTACTCTGTAAGTGTATCTGCCCATAAAGCATTTTTCAAATGTTACACTCTTACAGCGTTCTGATAGGTCACTTTATTTGACACACCTCCAAATATAACCCTTAGGCTCACTTTCACACATGGAAGTCACGAATACATGTGTTTAACAAAGACATAAACTTACTGAAGGTTATTAAGTTGACAGGTGACATCATAAACAAGCTTTTCCATCAGTCAAACGTTGGAGTGTTGAAAATCAATTAAGTTTTTGTTTTACATTTATTTATTTTTCATTCTTTTTATTAACTATCTCTATTTTTCGGGGAATAAATACCTGTAGTCAGAAAACAGAGTTATCAGAGTCAGTGGGACACCTTCTGATAGCTTGCTCCATCCAACTTGCATTCAGAAACATTTATTTTTTTTATATATGTTTTTTTATCTCAGTGCCAGAACATTTTGAAAATCTGGTTCCTGACTCCTTCAGATTGCTCCATTTTAAAACGTGAGAATGACTTACTAAAACTTAAACATTGTAAAATGTAAAGCTAGTTGAACAGCTTTCCTTTCCGTCAACTTATTGTTTAATTACATAATTTTTTGCATTATTCCTGTGAGTTTCTTGATTAACTGTTTTTTCAAAAAAAATTTTTTTTCAAACCAAATAATTAAACAAAAATACTGAATTTGCTATCACAAAATGAGTTAATTATTCTAAATTACATCAGTGATTTTACAATAACAGCACTAATCAAATCATACACATTGAAACCTGGGGGTGGTTACGATGTTGTCATTAAAACGATTGTCTAACAATTTTGTGTGTGTGGTCGGCACCACGTTGTTAGCCTTCGGCATTTAAACCTTCAAGCTGAATCCCTGCTCATTTCCTTGGAAATTGACATTAGAGGGCATCATTCCTGTGTGACCATCTGCTTCATTGTGATCGTCCCTGCTGTCCAAGTGGCAGCGGCGTGTCTAAGAGTCACATTCAAGACTGGATTTAGATGCAAATTCATCAAAATGTCCTGTGTAAGTTTGTCGAGATGTCAGGATTCTACTATTTCATTTTACATTATGAGCAACTTGACCGAGGAAGGCTGACAGTGGGATATATCTAGTCTTGTGACATTTCATTATCTCTTTATTATGCAGCAATGAGGTACAGTACGGTTACTGAAACACAGGGGACAAAGACGGGATAAAGGACAGAAGGCGTTTTAGTAAAGAGGAGGAGATGTAGAGACTGTCGTTCATAGCAGCTTTTAAAATAGGGACGGTTTGACCAAACTTGCTTTTACGTATCTCGAACAATGCAAGCTGGACCGGAGAGGATTGATGGGGGAAGGGGAGAGGAAGGGAAGAAAAAGGAAGATTGGCTGAAAAAAGGGGGCTGCGTCACAAGGACAAATGCACATAGTATGCTGCAGCAATCTGGAGTGAATACAGCACAGAAGAGAGAACGGACGTGTGTGTAGTTCACTCACCTCCATGCAGTGTTTGTCTCCAGAAATGTGTGAGAAGACTGCAGTGAGGTGGAATAGAGGAAACCTGAATGCTGCAGAGCTGATTTGACATTGTGACGTGTTTCTTTAGAGTCGTTTGTGTGTGTGTGTGTGTGTGTGTGTGTGTGTGTGTGTGTGTGTGTGTGTGTGTGTGTGTGTGTGTGTGTGTGTGTGTGTGTGTGTGTATGGGAGAGTGTGCAGATAGAACTGTAGTGTTAGGAAGTAGAGTCATTTGAGGAATATCTGGAACCGAAATATGTTTTTTGATCAAAATTTTCATATTTTCCAGCAGCACTGACCTGAGTCAGTATCTCTAGCTCAGAAAATACAGTGAATGCACGGATTACCCAGAGCAGAAGCTAATTATATCTGTAAGTTCAGCACTACCTCTTTCCAACCCCCTCTTGCATTCATGTGCTTGATGAGCCTTATTCTCACATAGGACTCACGTAGAAAGTATGTCTTGCATGTATGTGTTCATGCAACATACAGTATGTTGTCCTCACAACAGCAACTGACATTACCCCCCTTTTCCAAACCTGCCCTTTCCTGCCCTTCAATGTCTCGCAGTGTCCCGAGTTAGGTGACCCTTTCACTGAGGTTTGCAATCTCCTGGCCGTCCTGACTGTCCACCCTTGTTGACTGCATTTCCCTTCAGAAGAACATGACTGCAGTTTCTCTGGGATGGAAAAAGAAGAAATGAATTTGATATCCCCTTTCATATCATGTTCAGCCTGTTATCAGATTTCATAGGAATGTTTCAAAAAAGCTGAGGGGCCATTAGATCACAAAGCTATGAAAGCTGATTTTGCAGTGGTGGAGCCACTTCAATCAAATCTCTGTCATGTTGTTCCAAGAGAGGGGAGAACCTTATCAATTGATAGTTTAACAAGTGAAATATCAAACAGTTATTTGTTTATTGCTGCTCAAACTTCAACATTTATCTGATCTTTTATAATTGCAAACCATTAGTCTTTAGATAAATGAAATACGAGAACTCAGAAAATAATTCTCTGTCTGTTCAGCACAACAACCAGAGCTGTTTCACATACAAGTTGTCACTTTATCCGTTATTGGTGTGGAAAGATTGTTTTATAGCTGCCTTAAAATCAATAGTGTGATGTGACTGTTATTGGTCATAATTTTTTGCCTCAGTGATTGTCCATTTTTATCTTCTGACATATAATGACCATGAGCTATAACCATCGGCATTTATGTTTGTTCATTCACAATCAATCAGCTTCTCAGCATTTTGATTTTTTTTTCAAATAATTTACATGTATTTTATTTTATGTACTTAGAATTTTTGAAATTCTTATTTTTTGATTTTCCATGGATGCATAATTTTAAGCTCATCTTCACCACCAATGTCAGGTGCAGGTAGATATGCTATGCCTTACTTTTTATTAACTGCATTCAGTGGACGATGTAAAATCAACATCTGAATGTTGTAACTGTAATAATCCTAGCACAGCTCACGCAAGGAGGTTGAGGGTCATAATTGGCTGAAAGCAACTAAAGTAATTCATAATTCAGGATGTAAAAAAAAAAGTGATGCTGAAAAAAGAATGAAAGACATCTCTGAAGAGCTCTCCCACTCTCCCTGGCTCTCTGTTCATCCTTCTCTCGGACTGTCTGCTCAGTTTTGCTCGTCCATATCACACGCTATGTCCCTGAAGGGAACTCTCTCTCTCTCTCTCTCTCTCTCTCTCTCTCTCTCTCTCTCTCTCTCTCTCTCTCTCTCTCTCTCTCTCTCTCTCTCTCTCTCTCTCTCTCTCTCTCCTGGCGCTGTAGTTGTTCTCTTTGTCTCGCTCAAGAGTGTTTTGCTCTTAGGTGTAGGTTTTTTTTAAAAAACAATCTCACCCTAAAGTTGCAAATCCTTCAGTTATCCTGCAGAGTTTCTCAGGATATGTTAGCAATGATGACAACAGTGATGATGATGAGGGTGATGGTACAAGTGAAGGCTATTCCTGTAAGCCTCTCAAGGTTATACTCACGCTGCACGCTAAGTGGATACTTTAGAAGTCTTTGAGTGATGGCCTCAGTCATTCACCTAAGATAATAGATTAATCACCCAATCTCAGTCCAAACCATTGTTTCGGTTGCCCTTAAGGAGAAGGTACTGTATTCTCATCATTTAAATGTTAATTTTTCATGCCTCGTTCATGTGCTGATTTCAGATCATCCTTCAATGTCTTCTTATCTTTGCTGACTCTGCAGAAGTGGTCACCCATTTTCTTTGCCCTCTGGAAAAAACTTCCGTCTGTCTTTTCGGCTGCTGTTCGTCATACTAATGCTGATCAAACGTCACCATCAGTGCATATCGAACAAAAAGCTCTGCTAATAAGATATTATTTGTCTTAATGTCCCTGTCAGGGTTGCTCACCCTCAACCTCGGTTAATCTTTCATTGAGCAGTTGGCTGGATTGAACGATCATGATCTCGCTCCTTTACATTCAGCCCTTTATGCCAGCTATAGAAGCAGTATTTGGCTTAGTCTTGTCCTTGGTGCCTGAAAGCAGAGGCTAACGCAGTGGTTGTCATGGTGACAGAGAGCCAGGCAGGGCTGTGGTAATACTGTAATGATAAAGCTCTTCTGGATGGTGCCGCAGTAAACATAGCGCCACTAGGGTCCCGTTAAGGAAGAGCGCAGCACACCGCTGTGCATGCAAAAATGCCTGTAGGGCTAAAATCAGCTCTGACAACCTCTCCTTGGTTAAATCACTTACATTCATGCTCAGAGAACACCTCCCCCCCTTTCTCTCTTTTTTTATTATTCTCTCACTCTCCAATGCCCCGGACTCCCCCGTTGATTAGTAGGATTCTGCTCTCCTCCACTCATGTTTTTATCCCAATTCCCCCATTCTATCACTCTCGCTTCACTCTTCATTCCTTCATTGAAATACAATCAACACTCACTTTCATCAGCTTCCCTTCCCAGTCTTTCTCTTTTTCTCTTCCCTTCTCTCTCTCTCTCCCTCTCAAATGTGTTTTTTTTAATTTGGTCGTCTCTCTTTTTCTTTCTTCATTTCCGACTCACTCTCTTTTAAATTTATGTTGATGATCTTTCCAAATCTTATTTCAGAGTCTAGAGAGTGAGAGGGTTTCTGTTGGGCCTTGAAGGTCATTGGGCTGCAGGTGTCGCACATGGCGGCTTCAGAATGGTAAATTCAATGCATGCAATGTTGAATGAATGAATATTACAGCCTGCATCTGAATCGTATATTCAGAGCGGTAGAACGCACACGTGCATGCCTCCATGTTACAGTGAGGAGAGGAATGGAGTGAGAATGAATCCAAGGTGATAAGTAATAGTGAGGTGACAGGTTACCAGTCCTCTTTTTCATAGTCCACCTATTTCCACCTCTTCTTCAGTCCATGTCTCCACTCATCCTTCTCATCACCTCAGTATAGTGCTCATGTAGCTACCACTCACTATCTGTGATCAACGAGAAGACACACACACACACACACACACACACACACACACACACACACACACACACACACACACACACACACACACACACACACACACACACGTGCCACATGCCTGTTTGATAAACAACTGTAAGTGTATTTTTCATTCACGTTCAGCGGGCGTACTCCTCCATCGTTCTCCCCACAGCAGATCTCTTTACGCGACATGATGCTGCATATTTAAAAGGGACTGGCTGTTGTGAGGGATTGATCAATATTGATCTGATATTCAGTTCTACAGTTTAATCTGCTGTGCTCTGGCATCTGGAAATGCTGTATGATTCAATTACCGAAACCATGAATGAGCCTTTGTTTTGTCAGCAGCAATAATGCATTGTGGCTTTTAACTGTTACACTGTTAAAATTATTACTGCAAAGTAGAATCAGTTAAAGCTGCACTCAGCGTGTTAATATTAAGTGCAACCCATTGTTAATATCTTCACAGACCTGCATTCATTTTCTTTTAATTTTACTGAATTGGCTCTTTGCATTTCCAGCACTGTTGTTTCGACAAGTTTTGTCTTTCAGTATCAATTTTTTTAGATTGAAATGTGATCGTAGTATTTCCTGTGCATGTGTATAAGATTTCTCACCCGGGACCAATTTAGAGAAACAGGCTGAATCTGGAGAGGCTTTTCAAGTTGAATCACAAACCTCATGTGCCGTCTCTGTTTTCCTACTGTACCAGCGAGACAAGAAGGGCGGAATGCTTACAGAATGTGACATAGGTGTGGGAGTATTTGGGAAAGTATGAGTAAAAATTATACACTGATCTGGATTTTGCGCTGGATATATTAACAACAGCATATTATCTATTTACTTTTCCCTTCCTGTTTTGGTTGAAAAAGGGTTTCACAAATTATCATATTGAAACAGACAACAATCTATTGATTACATGTAATAGCTGACACTATGCGCTGCATTTATGAGTGAAAAATTAGCTTTTTTAAATTGTTCTTATCTACAAAAGTGGAAGGTTTGTATTTAGAGGACTCCCTGTAGTATGATCTAATCCATACCTGATTATGAATTGTTCTCTTATTTATGTACGTATGTGATACTTTAACCTCGATCATCCAGGTTCTGTTGGGTTCTGTTGGGTTTCACCGCGAGAAACCTATTTGGGATAGGATAGGATAGGATGGCAGTGCGTGCACACACACCGGCTCCTCTCTCTTCCGCTAGAGCAGTTCTTTTGTGTTTTTTTTACTGCCTGTGGGTCTGAGAGGACTGTAATTTCATCTGTGCTGTATGTCGTACATATAAGGTACATTTGACAGTAAATTTGACTATGACTATAAGTATGACTAAAAGATTGCTGATTTCCAACAGTATTGATTTTTTTGTGAAGCAGCAGAAGATGAATGAATGAATGATTTTTTTTGTGTGGGGGCGGGGTTGGTGGTATTGGGTGATTAATCGGCCGTCTTTTTTGCATCGGCCTTTTAAAATCTATTATTGGTTGACCTCTGATATGATCTCTTTGACATGACCCTTCATCGCATCGCCTGCAGCTCATTGTAAATAAATGGCTTAATTTGACATTCTAGTCCATCGTGAGTGAAATGCATTCATTTCAATGTGCTGTCTAGACAACATGTTTTAGTAGTAAAGCTGAAGTCCTTCTGGTAACAGAAGTAGCTCTCATGACTGTGGCCTGTCATTCACCGTCAGCATTCAGTCACTCTTTGTTTTGCTTTCCGATTGCTTTTAAAATCCCTCTTTACGTGACACAGGGATCATCAGAACAAGGAGCCACCTCCTCGTATCTTGAGAAATACTTTTGAATCATCAATATTTTGACTGTTGGTCCTCATCTTCTCTGTGTTTTCCTCTGAATAGTTTCAGCTTTTGTTTTTGTGCTTCTCCTCACATGAATCCACATCGTCAGGTCTCTCTCTCACTTGTATGCCTCCACCTGTGTCTACACCTGTGCACTGCACATGGAAGATGTGTACCGCCCTGCCTCTTCTCTGTGTTGTGTCCACGTGTTGGGTGTTTTACAGTAATTTCAGAATTGGTGTAAAAGCACTATGGACCGAAAAACGCTGACAGATCTCAGTCATTTAAGCCTCATGACTTTCCACTGGTACTGTTCATCGTTGCACCTCAACCATTACTATATTACCTACATCATTAACACCATTGTACCGAATTATGGCAACAGATAAATAACAAAAACAAGTGTACAAGACCTCAGGGCAGAACTCTCCTTGCCCCATTTTGTCCACATGGAGGTTTTGTGGTTCTGAGCCAATGAGGGAGCATCCAGAGCAGGTCCAATTGGTGCTGTCCTGCTTCACAGGGACAGGGGAGGGTAGATGGAGGATGGGGCTCGAGAACCTCAAAAGTTGTGTGTGTGCGCACGCGTATGTGTGTGTGTGTCGTGTGTGTGTGTGTCGTGTGTGTGTGTGTGTGTGTGTGTGTGTGTGTGTGTGTGTGTGTGTGTGTGTGTGTGATACAGAGGGGGAGAGTACTGCAGCAATCTGAGTAAGTAGGTCAGACAGAGACAAGCAAGAAACAGCACAGGACAAAAGAGGTAGAGGTGGAGAAGGACAAGAAAAAAGGGCAGAGATAGGAAGATGAGAGTGACAGAAGATAGAAACTGTCAGTGTATCCTTAAAAAATATCATGCACCTTCTAATTCTCTGCAGGGATGCATATTAAACATAAGTAGATATCACTACAACAGCTAAAACCTACAGACTGGTGGTACACTACATCACTGACTTTCCAAGAGGGTCATGTCTTTGGCTAAATGCTTGTCGGCTAATCTCCTCAATAAATACAGTGGCTCAGAGTGTTAAGTCTTCTACTTGGTTCGTTTCTGTCATGACAGCATTTTAGAGGAAATATGTGTAGACTCTCTTCCAACTTCCAATTCAAGAAAAAGCCGAGAGAGAGAAGCAAGATCTTTCAAGAAAAAAAAAGGAAGCTGGTTTCTTACTGGTTTTGTGTAGTTGTAGGGCGTGTTGATGTTACACAATCTCAGAAATACATGTTCACATACACAGTGAACCGAGGGCACTCAGGCCTCTTATATATATTGCCTCCACTCATGTATGAATTACCTTTCTCTTTGGCTCTTCGGGCCATATCTGTGTTTTATTATTTATTTGATGAAGCACAAAGTATACTGCACCTATAAATAGACTACAGGGCTTGTAGGAATGGACCACATCAGGGATAGAAGTGCACTAGCCACACACACACGAGCATTATCCCTGGACTCTAATTGATTCAATGACAATTGAATGAGCTTCTGAGGTTGTAGAATAAGAGGCTTTGGTACATCCACACAATAAGCTCTCACAGATGTCCAGTTTTAAGAAAACTACTCTTGAATGGTGAAAAATGAACTAACACAAACATTTCTATAACTTTTCTGGTAGAAATATTTTTGACGCTGCTGTCATAAAGGCAAACTTAATTGGCTTCTGTTTTCCTCAGAGGAACAACAGCCAATAAAACTGTTTATTCATGCATTCAACTCATAGTGGCACCATGAGAGTGTGCAGAAATGATGTCAGGCTTACAAAAGACTCAGCATTTTATCAAATTTGTGAATGTGCTGGAGGATTTTTTTCACCAAAATCTGCATGATAAAAAGTCAAAAGTTGCAAATGCAGTTTATTTTTTAGTTAAATATAAAAATTCCAAAACAACCCATTTGCAGACACCATAATGTACAGCTATAAAAAATATTGGTGGAATTTTGTCTCAGATTACTGTTTAGTGTTTTTGTTCACTAAATTTTGTAAACACACTGGAAATTTTTTGCTTGATATTGGGAATTTGAACTTTTTTTCAGATATGAATAGAGGAAATATAACAGTTAACAGGGACAACTAAGAAAACTTCATTCTGTATTTCTAAATCTACACGTGAAGCGGATTCTGAGTATTTCCCACCTTTTTTGATTTCCATTCATTCATTGATGATCGAAAGCCCCTCTGACCTCACAAAGCCATCTTAATCCATAACTAAGATTTTATATTCCAATTATGACTATTTTCACACAAACAATAGACTAATAGGATAAACAGAAGAAACAATAATGTTTTATACTGAATAAGCCAAAGTCAACTTCACAATGATACGGTGTTCTACATATAACCCATGTCTGGCTCAAAGAAACATTCTGCTCCTCACATCCAGTTGGATGCAGAATTAATGACACTGATCACAGGAGTCCATCTTGAATATTTTGTGATGACAGATTTGTTTACTGCAGGGTTGAAGATGGGAGAAATATCCATGTTTTAAAGTGTTTAACCTACTGGATTTTTATAAATGATCAATCTGAATGTAATATATTGGAATACTAAAACATAACATGGGTTGATATTATATCTTCTTTAATATTAAACTCAAATCATTGTTGATCAAGCAATTTGTAATGACTGAGAGTCATGATTTCTTGATGACACAGGCTGTCAACACATTTTTTTCATTACAAGCACTTGTGACTGTCACCCACTGTTTGGTCAGCACATGAGTTCCAGTATGACAATAGGTCAAATACCCTCTACTCCATTTTCTCTCATTAAAATACAAATTTTACTTTGATCCATTTCAAAATGGTCGGACTGAGTAGTACTGACTGACTTTTGTCATTGTGATTTGAAATTCTCTAATGCTAATGCTCTAATCTTTAACAATGCTTTTTTTTTTTTAACTTTTCTTAGCATTGTTGAATTTTTTTTCTTTCGCCGAACTAATTTTTTCTCTCTTCCTCTGTTTTCCCTGGTTTCTTCCTTTCTTCCAGTATGTGGCATTTGGCTCCCTGTTCTTCATCCTCCTCTCCATCTCCACTTTCTGCATGGAGACGCATGAAGCCTTCAACACCATCATCAACAAGACAGAGAACGTTACTGTGGGGAACCTGACCCATGAGGAAACTGTGTATGAGGTTGTGACTGACAGCTGGCTGACGTACGTAGAGGGCGTTTGCGTCATATGGTTCACCATCGAGGTTCTTCTGCGAGTCACCTTTTGCCCAGATAAGTTGGAATTCTTCAAAAGCAGCCTCAACATCATCGACTTTGTCGCCATCCTGCCCTTCTATCTGGAGGTGGGCTTAAGCGGTCTTTCCTCCAAAGCTGCCAAGGATGTCCTGGGGTTCCTCCGTGTTGTTCGATTTGTCCGTATCCTCCGAATCTTCAAGCTGACCCGTCACTTTGTAGGTCTCCGTGTTCTCGGTCATACCCTTCGTGCCAGCACCAATGAATTCCTCTTGCTCATCATCTTCTTAGCGCTCGGTGTCCTCATCTTTGCCACTATGATCTACTATGCTGAACGAATTGCCGCACACCCAGATGACCCGACAGCCAGTGCCCACACCGACTTTAAAAACATTCCTATTGGATTCTGGTGGGCTGTTGTGACCATGACCACATTGGGCTATGGAGATATGTACCCGGAAACATGGTCAGGGATGCTGGTGGGTGCGCTGTGTGCCTTGGCTGGTGTGCTCACCATTGCTATGCCTGTACCTGTAATTGTCAACAACTTCGGCATGTACTACTCGCTGGCCATGGCAAAACAAAAGCTGCCCAAAAAGAAGAACAAACACATCCCCAGAGCACCACAACCAGGATCCCCCAACTATTGCAAGCCAGATGCCCTGGCTATGGCTACCGCATCACCGCAAAGGCTCTTGGGAAATGTTCTGGGTGGAGTGATGGGTTCTGGAGGCATAGGAGGTGACTGTCCTCTTGCTCAAGAAGAAATTATAGAGATTAACAGAGGTGAGAGATTTTGGGTTTTTTTTTAATGTTGATCCCATTTATTTAGTATATATTCAACAAAAGCAGCCATTATTCCCTTGGGAAATAAGTTCAGAGTTTTGGTGGAGGATTATATGTCTGTGTCATGGGAATGAAATTGGAGTATGGGTTTTAAAAAAAAAGACTTATACTTGATTCTGGATTCACCCTGGAGAAATCACTGGTCCATCAGAACTCATGTGTAATTTGTAATCAACTGGTAGGTCCAGATTTGCCTAAAGGCACACATCTGGCAGTGACAAACAAACACTGTGGAAGGAAAATGAACTCAAGTATGTATTAAAACCTTAATGCTTCTCAACTTGGGCTGACTCTACATATTTTCCGTCTGGCATTAGCAGTAAAATCAAGAGCAGAGGTAATTTGGCTCTGCTTGCTCTTTACATGCTGCAACATCAGGGCGTCAGTCGCATGCAAAAATAATGCACCTTTAATGCACTACTTTACTACCTTAGTCATCAGTGAACCAGAAAATATTGGTTTCATCAGTGCTCTCACTGCGTCTTCCAGTACAAAATGGTACCTTGTAGACTCTGTCGATAGATCTTCCAGCAGGAAGCTTTATGCCTCTTCGTCAACATATTTAACAATTGGCTCCAAGACTCATTTGCATCAGCACATGCTATAACACAAGAAAACACACTCGCTGGGTACCATCAGTTAACATCATGCTGGAGAGAACATGTGAGCAATCAATACTGTAGTCATTTCCAGTCAAACACAAGTTGCCACTTGGCGTTTTTCTGACTTCTCTTTGCCAACATTGAAGCCTGCTGTGTACTATATTTAAATGTAGAAATTACTTTATAACATGGCTGCTTGATTTTTAAAACTCTCAAAGCAAGAATCTAGAATCCCATTTTTTTTAAAGACAACCCAAAATTTAAAATGATGTGCACAGATCAGTGAATCATGTAACTATCATCCTAATTCATCTTAATTGCTTTATTTTCTCATGCATGATGAAAAAAAAATATTCATCAAGTTCTGAAAACTATCTTCTCTGTGGTTTTCCATAATTTTCCTGTATATGTTTTTTTTTTCTATTTATTCCCTCTAGATTCCAAGCAGAATGGTGATGCAGCCTCAGCTGCCCTGGCTAATGAGGATTGTCCCACCATTGACCAGGTGCTGAGCCCTGATGAAAGGAGCCCAATTGGGCGGGGGCCCACCAGAGAACGCTACCAGCAGGACCGCGCCTGCTTCCTGCTCAACACGAGGGAATTCCGTGCCACAGATGGGAATGTGCGGAAAGGTACGTTTCATAATAGGAGATCAAAAAAACATGCACACAATATGTAAACAGATACACGCAGATACACATGTCAAAGCGTGCAGTCGATGTAGATAACAACACATAGATTGTATGATCCCATTCAAACATATAGAAATAGTGGGTTGGGTAAAACACACTTGAGAAGGCTCAGTAACTTAAAGAATGCTCAGATCACGGCTAGCAGCGAAACACACACACACACACACACACACACACACACACACACACACACACACACACACACACACACACACACACACACACACACACACACACACAACACACTCACACAATTACCTTACAAATACAATTCGCTCTTCTGCTCTGCTACATTTGTTTCCACTTCTTCACAATCATCTTCTCTATGTCTCCATCACTGCTTGGTGTCATATTTTTATTTCTACTGTCAGACAAGATGTTCTATCCCTCCACCTCTCTTTCTCATTTTTCTTTCTCTCTATCACCGGTGACTTTCCATTGCATCCGTGAGTGTGTTTTTTTTTCTTACTGTCCCATGATGTCTCATTGATTCCACTTCATAAATGATCTCCATCTTTCCTTGTCTTCTGGATTCAGACAGTTTACCATGCATTAATTTACTTCTCGTCGCTTCTGTTTCTCTCTCTCTCTCTCTCTCTCTCTCTTTATATTCTCCTTTTAATTTTCCCTCCCCCAAAACCTCACCCTTCCACTGTACCCCTCCCTATGATGACCTTTCTCCTCTAACCTGCCTCGCATCTTCCCTCCTAACTCCCTTTATTCTCTGAACCATCTTAAAACCCATACCCTCACTTTCCCCCTCCTTTTACTTGGTGCCACATTGTGAACCCCGTTGTTGTTGTTTTTTCCTCCCGGTGCATTATCTTTGTGCTGGTAAAACCTGACACCTTGATTCATTTACTACTGAAATCCAACCACCACCACTGCCGTCAACCTGCACCAAAACACTCCCTTATATTCCCTCCAAACTTTCAACACCTCCTGTTGACAACAAACTAGAGGCAGCAGCCCTGGCACCCAGCCCAGACTCCCCTCTGACTGAGGATTGGTATAAGATGGAAGGGTCTCTGTTACAGCAGGACCTCAATGCAAACTCCACCTCCTCCTGGATCAAACCATAGACCAGAGGTAATACTAATCATAGTTCAAATTTAAGGAGCCTATAATCCACTTTTGACTGAAAATCTACAGAAATTTTGGTCTGGCTTTTCTCGAGTTAGTTGCCTGTTCTGAAGTTGCCCAAACAACACCACATCAGTACAACACTTTAAACTATGGTGCAGCTGCACACACTGTGCATGATTTCAAAGCACAGATACACAACTAGTTCTACATTGTTGTGTCTACATGCACACTGGAGTTTGAAGGGTCACGAGTACAGAGCTTCCTCTCTGCCAGAAAGTGTGGAAATGTATCATCAGTTGATATTCGGTGAAAAAGGTTAACAGTTGCTTACAGTGCTAAGGGTTTAAATGTCCAGAAATAGTATAAAGATTTGTCTGGTAAATCATTTAACAAATGTGTATATTTGTCTGTATTTCTCTGTGTGTGAACATGCACTCAAAGAGTGCTGAAGCATGCCCATGTGGGCGTGCATGTGTGCAAACACATCCGGCAGCTCAAGTGAAAATAACGTAGTTGCTGTGTCCTGTGTCAATACTAATAAAAACACACACTGCAGATGTTTGAACGGTAACAGTGGGTCATATTGTTGTCTGATGTGCCTTTGTGTTGTTGTTGTCTCTCCCTTCAGGTTGTGTCATATCACGCGTGTGTATGTGGGCTTTTTCATTCTTCTGTGTTTTATACACTGTGTCTCTCAATGTCCTCTCAATACCGTCTGAGTCTCGTGTTTGTGTTGTAGTGTGTGACTTAATTTTATTTTTCCTTTCTACTGTGTTTATTTGTGTCACTTCCTACCCCAACGGCCTCCAGCTTGGCAAACGAAAGCACACACTTGCCTTGACAAACACTCACTTCTTACAGCTGTTTACAGTTTATGATGTATATACAGTTATATATATATATATATATATATATATATATATATATATATATATATATATATATATATATATATATATATATTTATATATATATATATATTTATGTATTTATTGGGGCATTTATTTATAGAGTACATAATGAACAAACCATTACCTGAACGTTTAATGACACTTCTTGGCTAAAATACATTTTTGAATGATATTCGTGCATACAGGTAGTCGCCGACTTACGACCGCGATTGGGACCGACAGATCGGTCGTAACTGGACTTGGTCGTAAATCGACTCTTACGTAAAAATTCAATCCAGCAGCGCTGGTTCTTGGCTGGGGGTCGTCCGGATCGTCAGCTGGGGCAGCGTGTGGGTTGGTGGGAGCGGGAGACGATCTTTTCATAATCATTGTGAGCTTTGTCTGAATTGTTCGTTTCTTTTTCTCCTCATAAATTTCACGATATGGACAGAAAGCGTCGTTTGCCATCCGTTCAATCCTTGCAAATCTTTCTATGTTCTATGTCCATTTCTTCAAAGTGTGCACGGAGTTTATTTAACAGGGAAAAGCCTTCTGACAAGCCTTTGGTGGTGAACATTTTTTCTGTTTCCTCCTCTTCTTTCTCTGCTTCTCTTCTCTCTTCTTCTTCCACTCTTTCTTCTTCCAGCGTGATCAGTTCTTCATACAGCGCGATCATTCGTGAGTTCTCCAAGGAGAGGTTTTTTGCCAGTTTCACTATTTTCTCTCGAATCTGATCAAGTTCTTCGTCACTTTCAAATCCAGCAGAAGAGTTCACGTAACGCTTGACAGTTTTTCCATACGCCATTCATACATTTCTCCGTCACAGCCTCCTAAGCAGCCCAGCCCATCAGTAGTGGGCTGGGCTATTGATCTCAGTGTGACTGAACAGCGTGTGTGCGCCTTTGGGACTGAAGAGAGCGCGGGAGCCTCAGAGCGTGAGTACTGTGGCTGGAGGGAATGCCCCGCCCCCGACATTGTGGTCGTAAAGTCGATCGGTCGTAAGTTGCACAGGTCGTAAGTCGGCGACTACCTGTACTTACATGTATGCACGGATATGTATTCTACAAACATCAATTGGCCAATTTCACAGTGTAATGCTGTGTGATGTTCTTTCCAAGGCCTGAGGTCACTGGGGTCAGTGGAGTCATCTGGGTCAAGGGATAGTACCTTTTGAAACATGCCACGCAAAAAAAAAAAAAAGCTAACATTTTTAACTCTAACTGTTTAATTTCTTACTCCAGGTTTGTAAACATTAATGTCACAAATACCCTTTTGTAAAAACCTGTGCTGTGAGCGTGCAATGGATCTGAAATACTAGTCCCTAGACCATGTATCTGTGCTTTCAGTGCGAAGTGTAGTCCAAAGTCTTAGACCTTTTGCATTTATAATGTGAAGACCTGGGTTATAAACTACACTTGGTAACTGAAACGCCTACACACTCACTGACCAGACAGACAATTGCTGAGACAAATTTGATTAAACAGGGACTACGTGCTGTCTAAGGTAAGCAAGCTGTGAGCTGTCCGAGCCTTTCATTTACAGGTCCTGATATTGCTTTAGTTTCAATGGTTCTTATGTATAATCTGCATTATAGTGCTAAAAATCCCTCTTTAAAGCGAATGTGGAGTCCATTGAAGGAGACAATAGCGGGAGTTGCTATTATTTCAGTGTCTTAGAGGAAAGTTACGGACTGTGAGTTATACTGTGGTTGGGGACGTATAAGGGTCATAATTTCTTATTGAGTCTGCTGTAATACATTTAGCCTTGTGTACTGGAGAAAGAGACTGAACATCGATCCTTCTAGTAAAAAGCATCCTGTCATCATACCTGGAACCTGATTCATTCAAAAGCTCTATGTACATATGACCAGTCCTGGGTGGGACCCCTCTCCCATTAGATTGTCATGAATACATGACAACCTAATGATCAGCTAATAAAACAGTTATTAGGAGAAAACAGACATTAAGTTGTGGTTTTATGTCGCTACTGTCTCTGTTCTCAGCTGATGGTGAACATACTCCACGATTTTAAAGAGGGATTCTCGTGCTGTCCTCATTCCTTTGTGCTTCACTTTATTTTGTAGATACCTTCATAAGATTGTCTTTGTCATATTATTTTATCAGTTCTTTCAGTTTCTTCTCTTTATCAGGTATTTAATGTATATGGTTCCAGCAATATGCATGTCTCTACAAGGTCATGTGGTCAATCACCCCTTTGATTGCCCACTCCTAATCGTTCCTCTAGGCCTTCAAGAGCTCTCTCTCTGTTTCTCTCTCTCTCTCTCTCTCTCTAGTTCTGCTCTGTTTGTGTATGATTTGTGTGTTTTTCTTAATTTCTTGTGTTTTTGTGCGTGCTTATGTCCTGCATTTCTAGCACAGCATAGCGTTTTCATGAGTATGAAGTAGTGCGATTTGAATTATTTTGTTATACTGTCAATACTTTATCTTTTCCATGTGATTTTTGTTTCAAATTCACATTCTCTTTATTTGTGCGGTAATGGTTGTTTTTGTTCTTTTTATATCTCTGAGTTATTTGTGTTGTTGTTTTATGTTTAGCCGTTCTCTATTTTGTGGCTTTCTCCTTTGAGTTTCATCACCTACTACTATTAACAACACCGATTCAGGAAATTGGCAACTAAAGTGTGAAATTAATTAACATGAGTGTAACACAAACTTCAGTGTTTAGGACATACCAAAAAAAATTCATTGGCAGAAAAGTTAATTATGTAATAACAAATACTTAAACAAACCAGAATATTTTAACCCAGAACTTACTTATTGTACAGTAATTGTTTGGAACTTTCTCAACTTGTAGAAATTCTGTATCAAATTTCAGCACAATTTTGAGGTTTAAATATGATATATTGGAGAGAAATTATGTCAATCAATTAAAGAAAAGAAAAAACCCTAACTTAACAACATGTAAACTGTTTTCCCCCTGGATCCCATCCCACCCATGCTTTAACTATTGATTACGATAGATTGTCTCTTAAATTATTTAGAGACACTTCATCATATTCACCTCCCAGCCACCACAAAACACACATTATTTGTCAATACAAACTTCTGTTATAGACGAACGAAGTGTCTCTAAAAAACAGGCTATACCCAGATATAAAAAACAAGATCTAAACTTAACTCTTGTCACATTTACTTGTGTGGAACTGTTTTATGTGCTGACACATGTCACTTTTCTCATGTCTTTCATTGTTGTCTTGCTGTCATGAAATGTATGCATCAGTTTTTCTACACTACCAAGTATTGCCAACACTACCACTATTTCTCTTCTTCATAACAATCTGCAAATATTCTTTTATATGAGCCAGATTTTTACCTTTTGAAGAAATAATGCATGACAAGTGTAGCAGTTCTTAAGGATATGTGATAAATATTTATGTATATGTTTTATAAGCATTTATATACAGTATATATATATATAAAATATTAAATGGATTTGAGTTTTAATGGTACCAACTGATGAATACAGGAATATGTGACCTGGATACAGCTGAGAAGAGAACAACAGGATATGTTTTCATCTCATCTACTTTCCCCAAAAGACATCCTTGGTACTGTATGTACTAACATACTGTGGTTTCTGTAATGGTCATGAAGGGATCCATATATTTAATTATGGGTAACAGGAGATCACACAATTGATCCCATGTAAGAATGATACAGTATGTGGACATTCCAGTAATAGCAGCATAACAGTCAGAGAATCCTGGAGATCCAGAGCAAGTGAAATCAAAAATAAAATTAAAAAACCCATTTCATGATGTAACAAAGGCACAATAGCACTTTGCTATCTGTAGATACGCATATACTGAAGGTAAGATTGAGTCTTATTTCAGTTCATTTGCTTTAATCTTACTGATTTTTTTTGTTAACAGTTTGGTCAGAATATTTACAGTTTTTCCTTTCTGTTCGTCTGTGTCATCCATCGCCATAACCTTCGCCTTCGCTGATTAACACCCATTCTCCATCCCATCCGCAGGCCGCCAGTGCCAGTGTAACTAAAGTCTGACTGTAGGTAGGTGCATATTCCCTCCACAGTGTAAATTAAGTGTGACTTTGGAAAGAAATTATGTAATCACCAAGTAAAGTGACATCCAGACTCTCCCTTTCCCCTGATAGTCAATCCCAGAGCTCAAAGCTCCTGCTGAGGTTATATTCATTACCTTTCAGTAGCAGGCAGAAGCCATCTGCAGTGATTAAGACATGAGCAATTTTGTATGCATTTTCTTTCTGAGATTGTTTGTAAAGTAAAATATTATTAACCTCTTCAGACACTGTGGACCCTCCACTATAAATACCTTTTCTTCCTCTTGAGGCCCAAGTAACCACACACACACACGCACGCACGCACGCACGCACACACACACACACACACACACACACACACACACACACACACAGAGTGTGTAAAACAGTATAGACTAGAAGTGCAGTGGATTCATTTTGCAAATGAAGCTTAAATAAATAGTATAGTCAGAATCATGTTACACCCATATCTGCATGATCCATCATTGGATTCACGATCTCCATATTAAACAATACATGGTTTTGCTTTTATCCATATTTTAGTCATACCACTCATTTCAAGTGTTTTTAATCCTGTAATTTCAGACCAAATAAAGAATATTGGTTCAATAGAGCAAACATT